>NW_027070307.1:0-35317 GCF_002906115.3 Quercus suber
AAAAAAAAAAAAAAAAAAAAAAAAAATCCAAAGTCGCACCCTTTAAATTTATCCCAGACACAGAGATCACGTGACATTTATCATCAAAACCCTCAACGTCACTGATACCCAGAATCCCAAACGACCTGACGTTTTCAATCTCTCAAGTTATATGACTGTTGTTTATAGTGCTTTTTTAGCGGGTACCTAAGCTGTAAATTCCTACGGACCTACCATAAGAAAAAGTACTTAAATAAGGTTCGCATTTCGACCCCAATTGGAGATTGCCTCAACCTGCGTCCAATGTACCTTGGAAGAGACTCAACAAATTGTATGAATCACTGTCTCTTTATTCAAACTAAAATTTTCAGTTTCGCTATTTCATAAGTTGCAATTATTTTATGGGTGTGCATGCTAAGTGTTCGAAAAAATGACCCAATGAATTACTAGTATCAAATTGCTTGTAAGAGCCTGCCCTTTTGTTGTTAATTGTCATCATAATAAACTGATCCTACTATTTTAGCTACAGCTAAATTGATGTTCTTGAAAAACATTGTTGGCTAAACCATGTTGATTTTTCATGCTTTCTCCTTTGTGCTCAAGTATTTTACATGCTTTCACTGACACAATAATAAGCAAGCACCAAGTGCAAATATTTTATAATTTTATCCCGAGTGAGTACATGCCCAGGAAAAGATTAAATCATTTTGCTTCATAGAATTTTTTTCAATCATCATTTTCTTGACTCAACATCCAAGTTTCTTGCTGCCCATATGAACATACATTACTCATTTGAATGATAAATGTTAATTGCTATAAATTCTTGTTGAGAAAAGCTTGGATATGAAATAATTTGAAATAAAGCCAACCAGGCGTTCTCACTTTGATTTTTTAGGTTGTTGCAGTTAGAAAGCAAGGATGCTCTCTCTTAAAGACATTGTACCTGCAGCCAAGAATGACATAAACACACAGTTCATACTTTTGAACAAACACAAGACATTGGAAGGGCAAAACAAGACATGCTTGGCACTTGTGGCTGATGAGACAGCTGCAGTTCACTTCCAGTTCTGGGGGAATGAGTGTGATGCTTTTGAACCGGGTGATATTATCCACCTGACTGATGGAATTTTCTCTTACAACCGGAAAAAATGGGCACTGAGGGCAGGCAAGAGAGGGAAGGTAGAGAAGGTGGGAGAATTCACTATGGCGTATGTTGAGACACCCAACATGAGCGAGATCGAATGGGTTCATGACCCAAGTCAATCTAAGTTTGTGCAGAAGACTGTTATTTCGCCATATTCACGCATTTTCCCACCAATACCTTAGTTGTTGAGCCTTTTGCTTTCATGGAATAGTCCTCCTTGCTACAATTAAGATCACCATAAATGGTGAGACCAATGGCATTTGATTAACACAATATTTATTTCTTACATGTTTCACATCCCTTTGAGCAATATATCAATGATGCATAGTAGAATTTGAAAATTATAGAATGTGAAACACTGAAACTGCCTTGATTTGTAGCTCATTCAGCTCTTTGAAATTGAAGAACTGGAACTTTATATACCATCCCAAACCGTTTCAAATCACAGAATTTCAAGACTAGGTACTTTTCATTTACAAACTTTATATGAATAAATTGTAAATTATACATGCAGTATGATCAACCTACAAATTTCAATCTCAGACGTGGCGAAAATTTTGATCAAACATTTGCTAAAATAAGAGCTGTGCAGTAACTTTTGAACAATTCTCTCAAGTACACATCTTGAAGCCTCTCGCAACAAATGGCAATGAATGTTAGATTGCTTTTAATCAAAGAATCCAGCACCTGCAACCTTGTGAATCCTGGGGTCCTTCAAACCATCGATCCCATAACTGGTTCAGGGGGCCATTTGTTCTGTAATAAAAATAAATTGATGACTATGCATTCGGATATCAAACTAAGAGTAGTATGTATGTAAGACAGTGGGATAAGGTTTGCAGAACTTACAGTGGGAGCAGTGGATCAGGTATGACTTCAATGTTGCGCAACAATCTGAGAGCCAACCACAAAAAAACAGATTATTATACAAAATAAAAAATTGCCAGTCAGTTTATGAGCTTATAAATCATGCTATAGGTGTTTAATTAACAAAATGGGCTGGAAAAATATTGAAGATATGCTCTTCAGTAAATGGTAATTGAACAAGTCAACCAAAACAAGAAATTTCACCGCCATAAATATAGCCTGTTGGACTGAAAAGAATATGCTATCTCCTCTTCACCAGCCTATTTTGCAAACTGCTTATATTCAATCCTTTTTTTTTTCCTTTCAAAAGAATTGATTCTTATACTTACTCCTCACATAATGTTGAGACATTTTCTGTTCTTTGAAGCTCTTCTAACTCTTCCTGGAAACAATTCATGCAAAAACCAGGTAACATAAATCAGGAATAAGCTGTAAATTGAAATCAAGTGCACAACACAACAGTGACTTTATGCTGAAGTTAGCTTGAAAATGCAGAAATAAGAAAGATAATTCTAAACTGCATTGCCATCTGCAAGAGCAATTAGTAAACTGGATCTAATATGCATGAATAGAGCAAACCATAAAGGCTTTTACTTTTGGTCTCTTTTGCAAGTTGAAAGATACTACCAAAGCATGTGCACATATATACGTATGAGGGTAAGTAAGCCCCAAACAGTAACCTATAGCTCCACAAAGATAAGATGGCTAGAATTTCTAATTCAGACAAATGGGCTGTTTGGTAGCCATTTTTAAAACCAAAAAAAAAAAAGTATCCCAGATGGTGTTAGGTTTGCTGTTTTTATTATTTTAGTTTTTCAAATCTGTTCTAAAAATTCACTGTGCAGATGAGTTTTTTGAAAACATCAGCCCACCCTGATATTAGAATAGAGAAACTTAAGACAGTTCAACAGAATATTGTAGCCCTTTTGCCCTAATAATGAATATCATAGCTTTTCTAAGTACTAGAATTCAATGGACTGCTTTATCACTGGCAAGCATTGTCACTGTCAAAGAGGACGTACCCATGGCATATAGCCTTTGTTCACAATTTCACAATTTGTGCAGAGTGTATAAACAGATATTGATAGAACATGAAGAACAGTTCAGACTAGATATTATGCATAAGATTGCTGGAGAAGTGAAAAATATATCTAGAACAAGACCAATAAATGTTCAAGAAACACATTTTTTAATGATCTAACAGTGCTACAAAACAAGACCTAAACATATTCAGCAGAGCCTTTCCTCATAGAAATCCAGATAGGGACTATTCAGAAGTCTAACAATCAGATAGCATCAATGACTAAGGACATGAAGAAAATAAAGAGCATTTACTTCTTCTTTTTTGGATAAAGAGCATTTACTATAACTTCGAACTATTCGAAAGTCTAAAAAACCAGATAGGGACTATTCAAAAGTCTAAAAATCAGATAGCATTAATGATTAAGGGTATGAAGAAAATCAAGAGCATTTACTATAAATTGGAACTTACAGAAGAGAAAAAACAGTACTTTTTTATTCGGTAACTTAATTTGGCCCTGAGGGGCTTATGCTATGAGCCTGTGACATTACACCACAGAGTGCGCTCAAATATTACATACAACTCCTCTTATCCCAAAGTTTAACATTGCCAACACCTCAGAACACAAGTTTAAATGCTCTCTTCTAAGCAAAGTTTAAGTTAGTGATTGAAGTGTGCCCCAATGTGTTATACAGACACAGAAAATTGATAAGATCAATCACTTAACTGCTTTGCACATCCTATCAGCTTAACTAAAACAATAGTGACAGGAAAAAAAGGTTCAGTCATCCCACATTCAGGAGCCACGACATAATTGTTCTGATACTCCATAATATTGCATGGATGTTCAATGAACACCTTTGATAGAGCTTTAGGGAACAATGTACCAGTTATTAAAAAATTATACACTCTATGGGTCTGGTGCATCTGACAGGCTCAAGCAGTATGATTTCGGTGAGATATCATATAAAGAAAAAAGCAAAAACCTTTCTTGTTGGTTCAGTGCAACCAGCCAAGCTATATGCTTATGATGATCACCTGTCTAAGTCTAACATACATTCTTTAGTTTTGTTTGTTTTGCTTATGCATCTATTTTGTACCCAAAAAATCTGGGTTAATGGGCAATTTCTTTTAGCCATCTTCTCCTAAAGCCATTGCTCCAATCAAAAAGCCAGTGGCCAGGCAAGCTGCCTATTTTGGCTAATCTCACACATGTACTGACAGCCACAGCAATTCTACACAAATTCTCGAATTAATACCATATGAACATTCAGAAAAGCTTACAAGTAGACTGGCAGCACTAGTTCCACCAACCATAGTAAGATTTGAAACTAGAGATCCACTGCAATTCCAGCCCACCCCTTACCACTTGAGACATCAAGCCCCAAGTGGCAGGATATGCTCAGGTTGGTCATGGTAATTTAGTAATTGGTATAGGGCTTTGTTCAAATCTTACCTCACACAAAATAAAGATCACACAAGTCTTAGAAAGGAAGAAACCCAATGGTAATTGAATCAATTTCAAGCAATATCACCATCATTTCCTTCATTCTATCCTCCACCCAAACAGAGCTTTCCACTCCATTTCTTTAAAAGACACCATTTTTCCCTTCTTTAAACAAAGTGTAAAGTTCTTTCCTTTTACTTTTTCCCCTAATCTTTTAGTACCTCCTAACACCAAAACAAACAAAATGGGGTCTTTCTTTTTCCAATGAACAATTTACTAAGAAACAAAACTACCCATTAAAACAACAACCCCCTCCCCCCCAAAAAAAGAAAAAAAAAATCTCCAAGCATCATAGCAAAACAAGCAGTAATACCAAAAATATCGTAGTCACACAAGGAAATGCATCAAAACCCAGTTCAAAACCAAACCCAACAAAGCTAAAACAGCAACAATAATAATGAAGAAGAAAGTGACACCTCTAAAAATCTGGAATCTTGCTCGACGCGCTTGAGTTCAGCGAGAATCCGATGCCTGCCTCTGTTATCAGTTCCTCCTACACCTACTGCTACTGGTGATGAAGCAACGGCTACTTCGACCACCGACGAAGCGGTTTCAGACGCCATTATTTACTTCTACTTCCTCCAATCCAATCCAATCCAAGCTCACAAGTCACACAACACGAACACTACGCTAGCTAGCTTAGCTCATCCCGAAACCCACCTGCCCATTGTTTTCATTCCCAGTCTCAGTCTCCAGTTTCAACAAACATTAACGTTTACTTTATTTTATATTTATATTTATATGTATATAGTGTATGCCCCTATCTCTCTCTTAGATCTGAGTTTTATTTTGTGATTTCTGTCCCTACTTTTGGTCCTAGTTCCCTCTTCCACAAATGAAAAATAAGAGTAATGTTAAGGATGTCTCAAAAGCATTTGTTTATTTTTTTTAAATTTATGAAAAAAATAATTAATTATTTTTTAAAAAAATTTATAATTAAGAAAGTATTGTTAAAACTTTCATAAAATAATTTATTAAAGTGTTAACGGACCAAAAAATAATAATGATAACACCTAAAATAAAATTTCTTTAAAAAGTAATAAAATAAACTAGTAAAATGTTGAGTTAATAAATTATTATTGATTATCCTATGAACCACTATAAAAAATAATAGTAACAAAAACAAGACAGGTTCGGATTAGGAGTGCTCTATCTTATTCATCACCTAAAACTCACCCAGAAAAAGAGCAAGATAGGTCCATGGGTGGATGGTTTGACGGTTTTGTTATCCATAATTAAGTGACTTCCACCGTAATAAGATAGAGATGAAAAATAAATGAGAGAGAGAGAGAGAGAAAGTTATGAGAGTGGTGGAGAGAAGAACAAATGTTTTGGGGATGATAGTAGAATATGTATATATATATATATTATAAATAGAATACAAACAAAAAATTATATTGTATATTAATAAATAAATTATATTCCTATATATACACTAACATTCTAGATGAGACAGAACGATCAAAATTTGTTCCCATCCCGTCGCCTCATTGGAGTGGTAAAAAATGAAATGTTTTAAAAGAAAAAAGAAAAAAACACAAAAATTTTCATTATATTTGTTGCACATTTATTAAAGTAATTAGTTTTAATTGATTCGATATCACTTTTACATAAATTTACTAATGATTTATTTTTATTATACATCATTTATAATATACCATCTCAGTTGCTTTAAAAAATTGCTTTTCATCAACCCTTCCTTTTCAATTATACTTTATAATATAAATTACACCAATCTCCCTTGACTTCTCTTGAAGCCACACATACCTACCAATGTTTTATGGAAAGAAAACTCTTTCTCTTAAGTTTGTATAAATATTCCATTGTTAAAAAACTACTTGTAGGACCAGAAAATTAGGCAGCCTCGGCCCACCTCAAACCAGGCCCAGAGGCCCGTGCCGAGGACGCATGTGGGGTTCGAGGATGAAAGTACGGTGTCCAGCCCCCAAGGAACATATCCGAGGATGACCCCGTCTTCGGACATCCGAGACCTCAGAAGTACACGAGCACCACTCCACCAAAGAGGGGTCTTCTTGAATATCCGAAAAGGAAAGGGCAAGCGCCACGCGTTGGTGACTGGAGCACGGTGAAGGAGCAAGTCTAAGGCGAGCTGTTACCTCCACATTAAATACCCTCAACTAACGTCCTAGCCGCATTAATGAGGATAGGACTCCTGAATAGTGCTGTCTTGGGTGCTGCAACCCACAGGAGGAATGGGGATGCGGCTGATGGGACAGGCTCTCAAGTAGTGGCCTGGCTAATCAACGAATGTAGGGTTAGGATCAGTTTAGAGAGGTGTATATAGTGTAAGGAGTCTCTCTTGAAAGGGGGACGGAAAATCTGCATTAAGAAGTACTATAGCGACTTGTATTCTCTCAACCTTCGTAATCAATCTTAAAAGAAATAATAAGAACTCCAAGCTCCGGAAGACAAGTCCGAGGAGCATCATTGTGCACCCCAATTCATGTTTAGGTTGTTAAGCCCACATGCAACCATGCAAGACAGTTGCATTCCTTACTAGGGCCTAGTTCTTGAGCCCACTCTCTATAAATTCATTGAAGGGCAAGTTGGGCTTTGGTCCACTCTCTCAACCCGAAGAAGTGCCCAAATCTAGTCCCTACACTACTATTAACTATACATTCCTCAAGAGAAAGAATGTCATTCATCTACAAACTTCAACTTCAAGGGAATGAATTGTCATTTTCTTGATAATTCTCAAGTAACACACCAATTAGTGGCAGTCAAGTTGAGGGTTAACCCGCAACTTGACTTTTACATGTCCGATTAGGAAGAGAGAAATCCTCTGCCAACTAACACAATAGAGCCCTGTATTGTATTAGAACCTTGTAATTAAGTTTTACTTATAAATTGGATCAAGAATTGATAGTTTAAAGGAAAGGAAGAGTTATTTGACATTCATTAGGATTAGAGAGATTAACGAGTAGCTCATCTATTCATCTAATCATCTCCTTCAACTTACTCAGCAAAAGAAGAATAATTACTTACTGGAACTCTCACTACTTACTAGCCATTGAAAAAAAAAAAAAAAACTATAATTACTCCTGTCATGCCACCCTTTTTGTTTTAGATTTCTGGAAAATGTTGTAAATGAAAATGTCATCCACTTTCTCTAGTGGTGGCAACTGGCAAACACAAGGATGCCGTTTTTTGTACAGAAAGTGCCTTTTTAATGTTATTTCATTCCCACTATCAGAGTGCCTTTCACTAGTCGTTGCTTCCTTTCTATTCTTTCCATATGAACATCTCCAGTGTTAATATTAATACTCATGCCCCTCTAATCATTCATCCAAGAAAAAAAAAATTCTTATAAAAAAAATCTCATTCCCCTCTATTCAAAAGTTAGTTCTGGGTCCAGATTGGCCTACCACAACTAATACCCTCCAATCAAAGTGCCCAAAGCAGTCACAATTCCCATTTTATTAATCATTGTCACTGCCATATGTTTTGGGGAAACAAATTAACAAACATTGTTTTCATTCACTTTACATTAGAAAATGATTCAACAAAGAGAAGAAATAGAATATATATCCAAATGTTGAATGTATGCTGCTAGGGAATAATATAACTGTCCTTCCCATCGCATGTTACATACCCAATAATATATTTGGACTTTTCTTATTACAATCTAAGCAGACCAAGTTGAGACATTAAATGGATTGATGAAATGGGTCTGACCAGGACAACTACAATGACCACACTCTGGCCTAGTTGCTCTTGCCGTGCGGCACGTGCCCCTCTTGAGTGCATTGCTAAATGTGACACCAACATAATTTATGTCTAAAACTAGTCACGTATTTATTCTTCTAATCTGTCTAATGCTCCAATGCATTGATAGAAGCCTTGCATCTTAAGTATAGGGATAGTTTATGTCAAGTCCATGTCAATAATTCTTATTACAAAGATGACTACATAAAAATCATTTTTTGTTAATAATTCTCCCATAAATTACAACAGAAAAGGAAAAAAAATAAATAAATAAAATAAAAGAAAAAGAAGGCAGAAGAAACATTTTTCCACACTCCAATCACAGCCTCAAAGCCCTATCCTTTCCCCACATTTTTCTCATTAAACAAGCAGTGCAGAAGGCAAGTCAAGCCATTTGAACTTCACCTTTTGTAGGGAAATTGTCGCCATAGGCTTAGTTAAGCTTAGAATTCGCAAACCTCTCCTTCTCCCCATCACCTCACAATGCATAGGCTTCCTCTCCATGAATTGCATCATCCCCAGTTTGCAACTCTTCCTCAGACAGTCTAAGTGGAACCACTAAACCAACCACATTACAAATTATGCTAGTTGTAACAATATTGAGTACAACTACAAACACAATTCCTAAGAGTTGAATACACATTTGCTTGACCCCAGATCTGGAGTTGCCATCATGAAGACCATAGAAAAAACCTACTGTTAACATATATAGTGTTGTGGGCTTTAGGCCCAGTTAGGTTACTTGTATAGCACACATATTTACTTGTACTGCACACATATGCCTCCTATATAAAGGCATCTATGTACATTCTTTGATACATGAAATACAATACTACGATTCAGTATTTCTAACATGGTATCAGAGCCACTGCTCTAATCCTTTGGTGTGTCGCTCTTAAGCAGTCTTGTCTTCTTGGGTGTCATCTGCAGCCGTTGTTGTGAGCAGCACCACTGCCCCCACCGCGACTCCAGTACATCAAAGACCACTGCCTCGCCGCCACCATCGCTTCCGCCTCTCCGATCAGACCACAGATTGTACCATCGGAAAGAAATATCTCCGATCTACTTTTTTGTGAAATTTCATCGTCATCGGACCAAACACGCGCCCCCACGCGCCTCCACAATTCTCGGCATCCCAGCCACGCGTCGCCACGATTCTTCACGCGCCCCCACGCGCCTCCACGCGCTTCCACGCGCCGGAAACTCGCTTCCACGCGCCGGTCACTCGCCTCCACGCGCCTACACGCGCCGGACACACGCCTCCACGGTCTGCTGACGTCATCATATTGCCACGTCATCCTGCTGACGTCATCTACGCTGACCGTGACCGTTGACTTTGATTGGACGTTGACTGTTGACTTTTCAGGGTTGACTTTTTTGGAGTTCAGGTGCTTCTTACCCAGTTTTTCGCGTAGATTTCTTTTTTGCAGTCTATTTTTGCATATTTTGCTTCTAAATGAAGAATAAGGACAAGTTTGCTTCCTGTTGCAACAATCGTCGCCGACAATCCAATAAATGGTTTTGCAATTTTTGCAAATGTTTTGGCCATAATATTGAGACTTGCTATCAGCGCAACAAATCAGCTGTTTCTACTTCTGCTGCTACAATTGCTAACACTGAGAGTGTCCAACCCATGGCTCCTGTCTCTGCACAGTCTTAGTCTTCTGGATCCACTTTCTCCATTTCCAAAGATGACTTTGTAAATATCATCGCTAATGTCATTCGTATGGTTGGTAATACATCTTATTCCTCTTCTCTCTCAGCTTTATCTGGTATGTCTCCTACCTCTTGGCTTATGGATTCTGCTTGTTGCAATCACATGACACCTCACTCATCCTTATTTTCTGACCTTAAACTTGCACCACACCCTCTTAATATTCGTACAGCAAATGGTTCCACAATGTCTGGTCATAATATAGGTTCAGTTTCAACCTCCAACCTCTCGGTTCCTGGAGTCTTTAATGTTCCTGACCTTTCTTATAATTTATTTTCTGTGTGACAATTAGCTGAGTTGGGTTATCGCATTACCTTTGATTATTCTGGATGCATTGTGCAGGATCCTAGGACGGGACAGGAGCTTGGGACCGGTCCCAGAGTTGGGCGGATGTTTCCCGTGGACAACCTTCGTCTTTCACTTGTCGCTCCTGTTTTTATTGCTGCAGCTGCTGCAGTTTCTTCCACTCCTTCCCTTGCACTTTGGCATGCTCGACTTGGTCACGCATCTTTCTCTCGGGTACAACAATTGGCTTCTAGAGATTTGTTAGATTCAGTGTCCACAGAAAATTTTGATTGTGTTTCATGTCAGTTAGGAAAACAACCAGCTTTGCCTTTCAATACTAGTGAATCCATATCAACTGATATCTTTGACCTTATTCATTCTGATGTTTAGGGGCCTTCCTCTGTCTCTAGTATTGGTGGGTCTAGATATTTTGTTGTCTTTGTTGATGATTATTCTCGCTATAGTTGGATTTTTAATATGAAACATCGTTCTGAATTATTGGAAGTATATTCTAATTTTGCAAAAATGGTTGAAACTCAGTTTTCTAGACGCATCAAAATTTTTCGATCTGATAATGCTCTCGAATACACTCAATATGCTTTCCAAGCTGTTTTGCATTCCTATGACACTGTTCATCAACTAACTTGTCCAGGTACCTCTCAGCAAAATGGTAGAGCCGAACGAAAACTTCGTCATATTCTTGACACTGTTCGTGCTCTCCTTCTCTCTGCTAAAGTTCCTGCTCCTTTTTGGAGTGAAGCTGCTCTTCATGCTGTTCATACTATTAATCGCATTCCGAGTCCTGTTATCCAAAATCAAACTTCATATGAGCGCCTTTTTGGGTCACCTCTAGACTATCACCACCTTCGCTTCTTCGGATCTGTTTGTTTCGTTCTTCTTTAGCCACATGAGCATAACAAACTTGAGCCTCGGTCAAGGCTTTATTTTTTTCTTAGCTATGGCGAAACTCAAAAGGGGTATAGGTGTTATGATCCTGTCTCTCATCGTCTTCGTGTCTCCCGTAATGTTGTCTTTTGGGAACATCGCCTCTTTGTCGAACTTTCTCATTTCAGTGTTTCCTTATCTTCCTTCTCTGTCTTAGATCTTTTTCCAGATGAGACATATATTCCTTCTGTAGTTGCTCCTGATCCTCCTATAGTTGCTCCTGATTCTGTTACTGTAGACTTCTCTATCCAACCACCAGATATCACTGATCCCTTTCCTAGTTCGCCCTTTAATGAACAGGTGGAAGATGAACAGGTTGAAGACGAGCTACCCAACCCCAATCCTGAGCTTGGGTCTCCTGCTCCTGCTCCTGCTCCGCCTGAAGATCTTGCACAAGACATTCCACCTCGTCACTCAACTCGGGTAAGATCTATTCCTGCACATTTACTTGACTATCATTGTTACACTGCTCTTGCTACACTACACGAGCCTCACACCTATCGTGAGGCTTCCACTGACCCTTTATGGCAGATTGCAATGAAAGAGGAACTTGATGCATTATCTAAAAACCATACTTGGGATTTGGTGACACTTCCTCCTGGGAAATCTGTGGTTGGTTGTAAGTGGATCTACAAGATTAAGACTCGCTCTGATGGGTCTATTGAGCGCTACAAAGCTCGTCTTGTTGCAAAAGGTTTTACACAAGAGTATGGGATTGATTATGAAGAAACTTTTGCTCCGGTTGCCCGTATCTCATCTGTCCGTGCCCTCTTAGCTGTTGCTGCTGCCAGTAAATGGGACCTTTTTCAGATGGATGTCAAAAATGCATTTCTTAATGGGGATTTAAGTGAAGAAGTGTATATGCAACCTCCTCCTGGTCTCTCTGTTGACTCAAATAAGGTTTGCCACCTTCGACGTGCACTTTATGGCCTTAAACAAGCTCCACGAGCTTGGTTTGCCAAATTCAGCTCTACCATCTCTCACTTGGGTTACATGGCCAGTCACTATGATTCTGCCTTATTTCTTCGTCGCACTGACAAAGGCACTATTTTACTCCTCTTATATGTGGATGATATGATCATAACTGGTGATGACCTCAGTGGCATTCAAGAACTCAAGGCTTTTCTCAGTCAGCAGTTTGAGATGAAAGATCTTGGATATCTCAGCTACTTCTTGGGTCTTGAAATCACTCATTCTACAGATGGACTTTATATTACTCAAGCCAAGTATGCTTCTGAACTCTTGTCTCGCGCTGGACTCACTGATAGCAAGACTGTGGACACTCCAGTTGAGCTTAATGCGCATCTGACTCCCTCAGGGGGGAAACCATTGTCTAATCCCTCTCTTTACAGACGCTTGGTTGGCAGCTTGGTTTATCTCACTGTCACTCGTCCAGACATTTCCTATGCTGTTCACCAAGTGAGCCAGTATCTGTCTGCTCCACGATCGACTCACTATGCTGCTGTTCTGCGCATTCTTCGATACTTAAAGGGCACTCTCTTCCATGGTCTTTTCTACTCTGCTCAGTCTCCTCTTACTCTTCGTGCATTTTCTGATGCTGATTGGGCAGGAGACCCCACTGATCGCAGGTCCACCACTGGTTATTGCTTTCTTCTTGGTTCTTCTCTGATTTCTTGGCGAAGTAAGAAACAAACTCATGTGGCCCGCTCCAGTACTGAAGCAGAATATCGTGCCCTTGCTGATACCACATCTGAGCTCCTTTGGCTACGATGGCTTCTCAAAGACTTAGGTGTGTCTACATCCTCTGCTACTCCTCTTTATTGTGACAACCAGAGTGCTATTCATATTGCTCACAATGATGTCTTCCATGAACGGACTAAACACATTGAGATCGATTGTCATTTTATCCGTTTTCATCTTGTCCATGGTGCTCTCAATCTGATCTCAGTCTCCTCTAAAGATCAACTTGCAGATATCTTCACCAAGTCACATCCTAAGGGACGCCTTCGTACTTTGGTTGACAACCTCAAGTTGGTCTCACATCCACCTTGAGTTTGAGGGGGGCTGTTAACATATATAGTGTTGTGGGCTTTAGGCTCAGTTAGGTTACTTGTATAGCACACATATTTACTTGTACTGCACACATATGCCTTCTATATAAAGGCATCTATGTACATTCTTTGATACATGAAATACAATACTACGATTCAGTATTTCTAACACCTACATAATGTTCCCAATCATCTACTAAGTAGACGAGGCGGCAGAGCTTAGGCTCAGCAAACACGCCTGCGAGAATGCCACCCAGGCTTCCAGCCACAGCATGTGTGTGGAAAACTGCCATTGTGTCATCTACTTGTTTTAGGAATCCAATTCTTTTGTGGAGGACCATCATGGTGTACCATGTTATGCTTCCTGACATGATTCCCATTATAATGGCTGCCCAACCTTGCACCACTCCTGTACAATATCATTGAGTTAGGTACATAATAACTGAGAATGTAACAACATCACAAGCTGGTTCAAAAAAGAGAATCATATATGGACTGAGGGCCCAAAAGAAAAAGACCGTTCTATTATCTTGTCCAAACTTGGTTTTACTAGGATTCCACTATTTACAACTAGAATATATAACGTTTATATATAAAGAAGATTCTAAACTCAGCCAACAAAGTGTTTGGTACAAGTTGAGACTGACGTCCACTGAATTATCAAAATCAACAAAACACTAAACAGTAGCAAGGAAGGTTAAAGCAAAGCGAACTCGTCCGGGTGAGAGAAGATATTACATTGTCAAAAACTTGGTTCTACTGTCTATGCATCATTGCTAGTATAAATATTGAGATGTTGGCACACAATAATACTATATTTGCTCCTCTTATGTTTATTCCTACTCGACAATTATAACCTTGGTAAGTGCACAATTTGCAAATCTTTTTACCATTTTGTTTATAATATCAGCGCAATCGTTAAAGAGAATAAAATCAGTCATATTTACATGAGAGAAGAAATTTAACAACTATTAAAAGTGACTCAACTTAAAAAAAAAAAAAAAAAAAAAAGATTTTACTACATTAAAAATTCTACCTTAACCAATACTTTTAGGGTATTCATCTTGGATCAATACATTATTGTTTGGCGTTTGGGGAAATGATTCAGGCAGAGGTTAACGTTTGTGATATTCCGAGTGGGAAGTTGGAGACGATGGCAATTTTGAGAGAAATACATTTTGTTTGGCGTTTGGGAAAATGATTCTAAGGTAGAGGAAAACGTATTGTGATATTCCATAAAGCAAATTTGAAAAGTTTTCAGATGCGAAAACCCCCCATTTACATCTCAATTTGAATTTGATCATTTGAATGTGTCTCACAGAATTGATGGAATTAAAGGGCCGTTAATGGAGTGCAATGACATGGCAGATAAGCTTACCTCATCAATTTTCAATGAGGTGTCTTATGTTTATTGGTTGGGACTACAAGGTGGCTTGCCAACCTTGTAGTCCCGGACCACCTAAGAATTTCCCTGTTTGGCGTTTGGGGAAAATGAGGAGACTATTTGAAGCCCACCTCTTTAAGGACCATCAGGTTGAATCTTGAGGCAGCAATTCCATAAGAAGCTTCATTTGGAGCTGTTATTTTGCAGAGGTGAACAAGGAAAGTTAGTCCATGCCTGATTGAGAATGTATGTTACTATTGCTAGGCTTCAAGCATCTTTATCTTTACGGGGATGAAAGAAATGTGCTTGATATTGTCAATGTTGAATCTATGGAGGTACATTGGTCTTCAGTCTTCAAAAGGCACAGTAACTAGGTCCAATGGGCTGTTACTTGTAACTTTAATTGGGCTTATTCTCATCTCTTATTTGGGTTTCTGGAGGAGGAGAGAATGGACTAGGCCCATGAAACCTGTAATTTTGTTCATCTAATCAAATCTTTATTTAGGGGGGAAAAACGAAGCATTTTTTTTTTGGGTAAAAAAGAAAAGAAAAGAAAAGTAGAGAGAGACGATCGGTGTGGCTTTTTACCTGTGTATGACTATAATAGCACCCTACCGCTTTTGGATGGGACCCATACTCTCAGTCTGTAAGAAATTCATTTATTGTTCTTTGGACCGTTTAAGATAGAGATGAGATATAAGAAGTACTAACATACCGTTAGTTGTTGATACTCGAGTCCTGGACGTGACCCATGTTTACTACATACATAATGTATTAAATAAATTAAAAATATATCAGATATAAATATTCCTTCTTGCCGCTAAAAGGTAATATAGTTCACACTTTGAAATTGAAGGTGAAAGTTGTGATATCCCTCAGCTTGTGACTAAAATTTTAATTTGGCTAATGTAGATCATAAGCCGAAGTCCAACTGTCCAAGCCCACAAAGATGCCTAGGCCACAACTACTACTACATTTAAAATACTTTTACAGTTAATTGATTGGCTCTTAAAGCACAATTCCCTTAGGTACTATCAGTCTTAGGTCCAAAATTAAAAAAGCTTCGCAGCAGTTTGCTTCGGGAATTCCAATGCTCTAACATCTAGATCTAGGATTCTCCGCCTAACAAACAGACACGTACAAAATTTATGGGTTTTTTATATAGGGAAATGTTAACGAATACTCTTAGGATACTGGTTAATAATCTATTTAAAGAAAGTTTTTATGAGAAATGAAAAAAAAAAAGTAATTAATATTTTGATAGCTTTTTTCATTTCTCATAAAAGTGGTATCAAAATTTTTCTAAAAAGGTCATGTTAACGAGCGTCGTAAAGCATTGGTTCATGGAAAAGAAAAAAAAAAAAAACTAATATTTTGATAGCTTTTTTCATTTCCCATAAAAGTGATGTCAAAACTTTCTTAAAATGAATTCTTAATCAATGCCTAACAGCACTTGTTAACATTTCCCATGAATTATTAATAAGTGCCCGGCACTTGTTAGCATGACCTAATAGATAAACTTAATGCCCTTGAAACTCTTAAACTTCCACTTTTAACCCTTGAAATTACAAAATGCTGTTACCCCAAAAATATACTTTACCAAGAACATTTCAATAACTTCACAAATGTGGCACAATCTAATCTAGGACAAAATGTACATAATAAAACATCACATAGAAAAAGACGTGGTACAGGACTATTACAGAAGGCATCAAAACCACTCTATATATAAATTTACCCATAAAATATATATATATATATATATATATATATAAGCATTCATTTCCTCCACTTCCACCCACATTCATCATCATTTGTGATCGAACCACTGTGTGGCGGAACTAACAAAATGACTACCGCACTCCCGACTAACCTCGCACCCGACCAAGCAAGCCCTGACTAGTTGAACAAGGGTGACAACGCGTGGCAGCTCACCGCCGCTGCTTTGGTGGGCTTACAAAGTGTTTCGGGCCTTGTTATCCTCTACGGTAGCATAGTAAAAAAGTAAAAAAGAAATGGGCCGTGAACTCGGCCTTTATGGCCCTTTACGCCTTTGCGGCCGTGCTTGTATGCTGGATGGGTTGGGGCTATCAAATGTCTTTTGGCAAGGCAGGCTTCCAATTTTATAGGCCGGCCCAATGTTGCCTTGGATGAAAAGTTTCTTTTGGACAAAACTTTTAGTGGGCACTCGCCAAATGCAACAATGGTTTATTTCCAATTTGTGTTCGCAGCTATCATATTGAATTTGATTGCTGGGGCATTGCTTGGGAGGATGAATTTTTATGCATGGATGTTGTTTTTGCCACTTTGGCTTACTTTCTCTTACACTATTTGTGCGTTTAGCATATGGTCTCCAAATGGATGGTTGACAAAAATGGGCATTATTGATTACTCTGGAGGCTTTGTTATTCACATATCTTCTGGTTGGCTGGTTTCACTACAGCTTATTGAGTAATTACCAATTACCACATAATTTTATTTATTCTATTTTTAAAAAAAAATTTCATAGTAATTTTAGAAATACAACTTTTTTTTTTTTTACAATTGTTGTTGTGGCAAGCTGTGATTAAAAAAATATCATTTTTATATGACCTTATTAATAACTACTTTTCTTAGCACAAATCCTAGTATGCCACCATAAAAATTGTAAACAAGATTATAGACTTACTGATGGTTTTTTTGGAGCAACCTCTGTTGAAATCACATTAGAAACAATCATTATGAAGGGGATGTTATAGGTTTTAAATTCTATTGCATCTAAAAAAAAAAAATCTACTAGTATTTGTGGTTGGTCCTATCTTTTCTAACATGATAAGTCAACAAGAAGCGGGAATTCAAACCCATATTTTCTTGAAGGGAAAGAGAAAAACCAGACTGTAAAACTGAGCCTTAAAAATCGTGTAGAGACAATTATCATTTATCATAATTATTAGACAGCTTAGACTAGGTTTTTTGGAATGTAATTTGAGTTAATAGATTTGCAACTGCGGTAACTCATGTTTTGCTAATATGTTGAGTTGAATTGTAAGCCCAACCTAGTTTCCCATTGTCCATGAATGCTGCTGTCTCTTTTGATGCTTGTAACCTTTGTTTACAGATTAATGTAAGAACTTAGTCAGAGTAGAGAAGAAAAGGTCGCTCTTCAAAGTTCATTAATTTCTAAAGATAATTTGATGAAAAAATCTTTGTGTCAGGAAACTTTGCAAAAAATAGGCAAAAGACAAAAGGAAAAACAATTGTATATTAATAGTAAATTATTGTGTCCAAAAATATATATATAAAAAATGAATGAAGAAGAAAGTCCGAACGACCAGGAAAAAAATGAAATGATGATGCAGGTGGAGCCAAGGGCAGTAAAGGATAGAGAGAGGTTCCCACCAAACAACATAATTCTGATGCTGGCAGGGGCTGGTTTACTTTGGATGGGATGGATGGATTCAACGGTGGAGATCCTTATACTGTCAGCGTAGAAGCATCTCTGGCCGTCCTTAACACACACGTCTGTACGGCCACCAGCTTGCTCACTTGGCTCCTTCTTGATATTCTTTTCTTTGGAAAACCTTCTGTGATTGGTGCCACTCAGGGGCATGATCACTGGTTTAGTCTGCATCACCCCAGCTGCAGTTACTACTACTTTTTTTTTTTTTTTTGCCGAATAGGTACTAGTACCCTCTACTTTTCTTTCTTTAGACATTCACATTCCACAGTAGCCTGGTAGGATTCCTATAATTTATCAACAAAATAATAGCATCAATAAATGAAATCCATGCAACAACTAGTAAAATTTTATATGTTTTTAGCATTCCTCTTTATTCTTTTCGAATACCCTAAAAGTATTGGTTAAGGTNCCTGATATTGTTAGCATCTCCAACTCCAACCCCTGAAATAAATCCAAGGGCTGGTCTCAAGTGCACTAAAACTAAAAGTATAAAGAATGCATGAGCAAGTTTCAGTGAGTTTCCACCACCCGTGAACATGATCATTGTCATTGCCGGTAAAAATAATGATTAATTACACAATGAAAGATGGGATAACAATGAGAGGCACTTACCTTTAAACACACACCCAATGGCCAATGGTGCAGGGGAAAAGGAACGTATATGGGTATGGCATCAGTATTGTCAACTTCAGGAATTTATAGGAAAGTAAAAATTACTTACCAAATGATGTAATGTTTCTAGGTTTCACACTCTTGTCAAATGCTTAACTTTAAAAATTAACTGAGGATGATTTGATTAGTTTTGTTAAGTTGGGGATTTCATTTACTTCCTTAAGCGTCCGTTTGGCGAAAATTATTTTTGCCAACTTATTTTACTATTCAATTTATTTTTACTATTATTCATAAGTCCTACAATATAGATAGTTCTCAACAAAAGATAATAATATAGAAAGAGAACATTCCAAAGTAGTTGACCTGTATTTTGACGTTTCTAAGAAACAATGCGAAAAACAAAGTAATAATTAATAAAGATGCCTTCATTTTCAAGGTCATGATAGTTTTTAGACTCTTACTTATATTAAATCATTGTATACTTCACCTGAATTTTATCAAGTCTAGATGACAGACAATGAACATGCAATGAAACTATCTTTCTTTAAAAGGATGGAACAATTTAAGCCTTTTGTATCATTTCATTTAGAAATTTAACAAACAAACGAACAAATATGTATCATTTGGAAAAAAAATTGTATATCAAACTTTTTAGTGAAGTGATATATAAATATATATATATATATATATTCTAAATTAACTCTATATAATTAGTTTAGATAAAAAATGAAAAATCAAATTTAATTATCACACTGATAATTCCCAAATATACATGATTTGCAAGAATTGACATAATTGTTTACCAAAAATGTGAGTTAGAATTCTCATATTGTATAGGAATTGAAATGTTTTTGAGAATTACACTGTAAATTTTGTAAAACATAAACCAGATTTCATTCCAATGTCCCGTTAACGAGTGCTCTTAGAGTTTAGTTAATAGATAGTTTGAGAAATGTTTTGATATCACTTTTACCCCAAAAAAAAAAATGCCAAAAAAATTAATTTCTTTTTTTTTTTCCCATAAAATATTTCTAAAATTAATGCTCTTAGGATATCCATTAACTTCTCTCCTATGAATTCACAAAAATTAACATTTTCATCCTCAAACTCTACCAAATGAACACACCCATATTTATTTGTATTTCCATCGAGAATCACGGATCACGGAACGCAAATGTAGTCTTCTGCAATATGATATTACATTTTCGGTATAGATATAATAGTACAATGGTTTATTATAAAAGAATTTGTTTAACTTCAATCAATCTAGCATAAGAATGACAACGGAATTCGCCTATTGTTTCTTTACTTTTTCTATGAAACGTCGTCCACCTTTCTCAGGGAAATTCTTAGGTGGTCCGGGACTACAAGGTTGGCAAGCCAACCTTGTAGTCCCAACCAATAAACATAAGACACCTCATTGAAAATTGATGAGGTAAGCTTATCTGCCATGTCATTGCACTCCATTAACGGCCCTTTAATTCCATCAATTCTGTGAGACACATTCAAATGATCAAATTCAAATTTGAGATGTAAATGGGCGGGTTTTCGCATCTGAAAACTTTTCAAATTTGCTTTATGGAATATCACAATACGTTTTCCTCTACCTTAGAATCATTTTCCCCAAACGCCAAACAAAATGTATTTCTCTCAAAATTGCCATCGTTGACCTTGTAGTTCCAACCAATAAACATAAGACACCTCATTGAAAATTGATGAGGTAAGCTTATCTGCCATGTCATTGCACTCCATTAACAGCCCTTTAATTACGTCAATTCTGTGAGACACATTCAAATGATCAAATTCAAATTTGAGATGTAAATGGGCGGGTTTTCGCATCTGAAAACTTTTCAAATTTGCTTTATGGAATATCACAATACGTTTTCCTCTACCTTGGAATCATTTTCCCCAAACGCCAAACAAAATGTATTTCTCTCAAAATTGCCATCGTTGACCTTGTAGTCCCAACCAATAAACATAAGACACCTCATTGAAAATTGATGAGGTAAGCTTATCTGCCATGTCATTGCACTCCATTAACAGCCCTTTAATTCCGTCAATTCTGTGAGACACATTCAAATGATCAAATTCAAATTCAAGATGTAAATGGGCAGGTTTTCGCATCTGAAAACTTTTCAAATTTGCTTTATGGAATATCACAATACGTTTTCCTCTACCTTGGAATCATTTTCCCCAAACGCCAAACAAAATGTATTTCTCTCAAAATTGCCATCGTCTCCAACTTCCCACTCGGTAACGATGGCAACCTCGACACTGCCCACTCATCGCTGCATGCCTCCTTCCCGTTTCCTCTCTGTAATCTGTGGCCTCCTCATCCTGGCTAGACAAATGCTTTGATTGGCAATCCAAAAACCTGTTCCTCCAACAAATGATAATAATGCTTGATCCAAGATTCAAGCAATCACAAATCTTTCAAGCAATGAATGGGGTGAGTCTACTTTCCCTTTCTTTTGGTATGATGAATTTCTCCGATTTTCTTGGCCCATGAAATTTTTTGACATGGGTGACTTGAAGAATTTTTTTTTGGTTTGCTTTGATAACCATGTTGATCTCTAATCTCTTTGATGACTATGGTTAAGTCTTTGATGGAATGTGTATGTTGAATGACATTTGTCTTGGGTATTTAGAAATTCATGGCCAATTGATATCACAACTTATGCATATTCCTCCTATACTCAATGTGTTTGATAAAATGCTCCAAGGAAAAGACTTGGTCATCTTTATAGAATTTGGCTATAGACCTTTCATGAAACTTGTTTATTCCCTTGAGAGAAGCTCAATTAAATTATTAAGACTCATTCTTGGACATGTTATCATGTGAACTCTTGAGCATTGTGTTTGAAATCTCATTCATTTGCGTTTATTTTCTGGTTTCTTGCAAAATTTTGATTTTCCCACAATGTTTTCTTGGCATACATACACGGGCAGTGGTGTTTAGGCATTTTTTTAATTGGGGACCATTTTTGTAAACTAATAAGAAAATTATTTATTACTGACATGATTTCCAACACTTGTGTAACTTTTTCTTAATTCGATTTTACTTTGTGCTCTAGTTTGTTGCTGAGAAATTGAGGGAATTTGAAAGAATCCAATCCTGTGGCTATTAATGAGGTGTCATTGAATACCTAGCTATTCGGATATTGGCTTTTATGCCTTTTATGAAGTTCCAGTTATCCTTAACCATGAACAAAATCATTAGCATTATAATTTTATTGCCTGTTTTACTATAGAGTTTTATAATTTTATTAAATAGAGTTAGATTGACAAGCCTTTATTGTTAGCTAACTTGTGTGCATTTTACTGATGGATACTTGAGTAGTTGTGTGCAATGGTGGGTACAGGATAGAGGTTACCCTGAAGTTGTTAGACAATAGATTTTAATTGATGAACATTAACATAATGATTTTGTGTTATGATTTAGACAAACTTGGAAGACACTTGGAGAGAGGGAATCTCAATATGCCAAGGATGAAGATGAGGATGAGTAAAAGAGCAAGGATGAGGATCAGCAAATTGAACTTGCAGGAGATGTCATTATCAGCTTTGGATGAGATGGATAAGTGATGAAATTCAAGATTGAAGGCTAGTTGGGCTCAGTCAATAGGATTTGTTAGTTAGAGATAGAAATTAATAACTTATTTCCTAAACTTTTGGAATTATAGATATTCTTTAAATATTGTTTGCTAGTTAGTTGTTAGCAAGTTTATGTTATTAGTCGGGTGCTTATCATCGTTTGAATTGCACATTGTCGTGCACTATATGCCATTTGATGGGAAATGAATTAAAAATGTTTATTTGGTGTTGCTATTTTTCAATTTTGTGAAATTCAATGTAGGAGCTGTCTCTAAAGGTACCCAAACTTACACTGCAATGGCATTGGCATTGTTCAGTGGTTGCAATTGCAGTTTATATGGATATTGATTAGCTAGGCTTTTTAAAAATCTAAAATCAGTCCTTATGAAACTGATAGCCAATGCTTGTGATACTTTCTTGGCTTTTTGCTTAGTTCTTGGTTTAGGAATTTATAAATCATGAATTTTCTTTGAGCAATCTACCATAATGTCAAATACATTCTGCGAGAGGACATGCATCTTGTAAACATCAACTTGACAATATCCAAGAGCAAATAATAAAATGTATACAAGAAAAAAATAAACTATAATAACTCAATTTAAAAAAAACTACCTAAAAAGGAATTTATTGGCTAAATTCTAATACCAATAGACTACTAACAACTCTCTTGGATAACTAACACTCATGCTTATTGACCTTTCTAGTCATTTGTCCATTCTATTGTTGCTGCAAGATATTTACTCCATTCATACCAAAATTGATGTTGATTATCTTCATCATTCTTAGCTAGCCTATATAGTCCCTTGTTGAATACCAATTAGGCGTGTTTGAATCATAACAGAAGCAAGCCACTTAGTCCAACAATTGCACTTAATAGATTGAGAGGGTATAGTGCAGTAGCTGCAAACATGTTGAAGCCTCCAACATCAAGTCTATCAAAATCACAAAACAAAGAGAAGTTGCACTTCACGAAGTTAAATAACCAGGGTGGTATTATGACATCAAATGAGTTTCCAAATTAATCCATTGTGTTCCTCATAGCATTAGAGAGTAAAAATTAGTCTCTAGGAAGATCTATAGAAAAAACACAATGACAAAGAAAAGTGAAATATTGTAATTTTTTTTTACACAATATAGGACAAAAAAAAAAAAAAAATTCATGAACTTATTTCAGTTTGAGAAATAAATTATTCAATACACTGGAGTTCACAATTTTTTTTTTTTTTTTAAATGTACCACATAATATTGGCTAAATTCTAATACCAATAGACTACTAACAACTCTCTTGGATAACTAACACTCATGCTTATTGACCTTTCTAGTCATTTGTCCATTCTATTGTTGCTGCAAGATATTTACTCCATTCATACCAAAATTGATGTTGATTATCTTCATCATTCTTAGCTAGCCTATATAGTCCCTTGTTGAATACCAATTAGGCGTGTTTGAATCATAACAGAAGCAAGCCACTTAGTCCAACAATTGCACTTAATAGATTGAGAGGGTATAGTGCAGTAGCTGCAAACATGTTGAAGCCTCCAACATCAAGTCTATCAAAATCACAAAACAAAGAGAAGTTGCACTTCACGAAGTTAAATAACCAGGGTGGTATTATGACATCAAATGAGTTTCCAAATTAATCCATTGTGTTCCTCATAGCATTAGAGAGTAAAAATTAGTCTCTAGGAAGATCTATAGAAAAAACACAATGACAAAGAAAAGTGAAATATTGTAATTTTTTTTTACACAATATAGGACAAAAAAAAAAAAAAAATTCATGAACTTATTTCAGTTTGAGAAATAAATTATTCAATACACTGGAGTTCACAATTTTTTTTTTTTTTTTAAATGTACCACATAAACATGGATATAAAGCCATAACAAGTTTAGACAAACCAAAACTCTATGAAGCATTTTAACAAACACTTGTATGCCACCAAAAAAAAAAAAAAACTGTGGAAGGATTAATGCTTTGCCTAAATCTAGCACTTTTGATCCCAACCACTTCCAAAAGATTTCTGATCGGATCAAATCCAACAAAGACTAAAACTTTTTATTTTTTTATTTTTTATTTTTATATAGGAAGCAAAAGCTAAAACTATTCCTCATATTTAATAATCAATAAAGTTAAATTATAAATCAAATCTGAAATCCATTTTCATGTTTTACAGAACCTAAGACTCCAACAAAGTGCCTTTAAAGGAACATGATTAAAGCTTCACCCATTTAATATTAAACAGAAGAAATCCAACAAGAACTTAACCCAGATAATATTGAGCTAAGAAGAAAAAAAAAACTAAAAGACTTCAAATTTATCAAGTAAAATAACTAAAAGATTTATCACCTGCGTGGCTCACATTCAAGGTCAAAAACCAAAATTCATATGATGACAATGGTAGTGAGATAGCCATATGGGCAGAGACAAATGAAATAGAAACAAAGCTGAAGTGTTGTCTTGTGAAACATTCAAAAAATATAAACTAATGAGATAGCTAGCCGTAGTGTTGACTGATGATGATGAACAGGGAGCTCCATATCTTAGAGGGAGAGAGAAACAGGAAAAGTGAAAGAGAGAGAGAATTTGCAGAAATAATGAAATTTGAAAGCTTTTACCTTGTGAAAGCCCTTGCTGACCCGCCAATTTAATTCCCAAATGAAATTTGAAATTTGAACCGGGGACTGGTTAACGGAAAGGGTTAACGATGTTAAATTTGTGGATTTGTTGAAATGATGTGGCACGTAAATTGACAACTTACATTTTTAGTTACATGTCTTCTCTCTATTGGTTGGGGCTAACCTTGTAGTCCAGGACCCATCTAAGAATTCCCCCCTTTGTCAAATGTACCGAAAGCTTTTTTTTAAAGACCATGCCAACGACCCACCACCATGAATGCAACATTTAAGATTTAACTCGCCGGTTCTCCAAAAAAGAAAAAAGGGTAAAATATCATTTTCATCCCTAAACTATCACAAAAGTTCGTTTTTCGTCCCTAAACTTTCAAAAGTTTTATTTTCGTCTCTAAACTATCACAAAAGTTCATTTTTCGTCCTTAAACTTTCAAAAATTCTATTTTCGTCCCTAAACTTTCAAAAGTTCTAACGGAGTGCTAACGTGGCTTGACAGAGTGCTGATGTAGGAGGGACGAAAATCAATACATTTGGAAAAGTTTATGGACGAAAATAGAACTTTTGAAAGTTTAAGGACGAAAAACGAACTTTTGTGATAGTTTAGGGACGAAAATAGAACTTTTGAAAGTTTAGGGACGAAAAACGAACTTTTGTAATAGTTTAGGGACGAAAATGATATTTTACCCAAAAAAAAAAAGATTTAACTCACCAATTGGTTGGCCGTGACCAAAAAACGAAAAATTAAATGGATTTAAAAAATAAATAAAATAAAGTTGGATTGTCGATATTATTAGCTTTGCTCTCTCATTTTCTAATTAATAAAACAAAAAAAAGTTAGTGTTTGTTTGGCAATGATTATTTTTGTCAATTTATTTTCCTATTCAGTTTATTTTTGCTATTATTTATGAGTCTTACTGCACTTTTTAGTACTATTCATAAGTTCCACTGTACTATTTTAACTAATTTTTACATTTATCTACGATACTTTCAACATAAAAAATTTAATTTCAACAAAATAAGCAAACCTCAAATAGATTGTTAGTCAATGTTTTTTTTTTTTAATGAAAAAGTCAGTCAATTTTAATTTGCCATCAATGCTTTGGGAATCAACACTTCAGTCAATGTTACCTAATTCAAATATAAAATAGATGCAAGATGGAGTGCAAATGATAATATAGATAGTTCTCAGGAAAAAAAAAATGATAATATAAAAAGAGAACATTCCAAAAACGGAGTAATACTCCAATTAATAAAGACGTCTTCATTTTCAAGATCCTGACAGTTTTTAGACTCTTACTTATATTAAGTCATTGTATACTTCACCTAAATTTTATCAAGTCTAGACGACAGACAATGGACATGCAATGAAACTATCTATCATAAAAAGGATGAAACAGTTTAAGCCTTTTGTATCATTTTATCTGGAAATTTAGCAAATAAACGAAAAAATATGTATCATTTGGAAAAAATTTGCATATCAAATTTTTTAGAAAAGTGATATATATATATATATATATATATTAAAAGTGAAAACTCTATTAAAAAATATATTATATATAAGCGCTTATAGTATATAATATTATTATTAGTATATATTAAATTTATAGCTAATTTTAAAAAAATTTTATTAAATATATAATATATTTTAAATATATATTAAATATGGGTGGATCGGGTCGGGTTTAGTGAGTTTGTAATTTTATGACCCATATCCAACCCAACCCGCTATAAAAAAAAATTTGTGACCTAACCTAACCCACCAAGTTTTAAGAACCAACCCAACTCGACGGGTCAAATTAGATCGGATCGAGTTTGACGAGTCGGTAAGTTTTCTGCGCACCCCAAAGCGTTAGCTTAAATTTCCCCATTTAGCTAGTTCTGAACACATAGACTTTTCATGGCTTTTATAGGAATATAGGATGATCGTCACGTGGTACTATTTGCAATAATGGCGAAAAACGTGGCACTCTTACATTGCATACACATTTATTCCTTTCACCTATCTGCAAAATAACAGCTCCAATTATCGAATTGCTGCATCAAAATTCCACCTGAGGGTCCTCCTTTAGCTAGTTCTGAACACATAGACTTTTCATGGCTTTAGTAGGATGATGGTCACGTGGAACTATTTCCAATAATGACAAAAAACGTGGCACTCTTACATTGCATACACATTTATTCCTTTCACCTACCCCAGCTAACTCCATCTCCTCTACCGGAATACAAGTATACATCACATCCTTTCAAATTCTTCTCAAATCTCTGTGTTTTAAAATTTTAGCTTGTTACTCTCCCTGCCTCTCTTTGTGGCCTTGTGCTGCAAAGTGCAAAATGCAAATATGTGAGAAGGTTGAAGTTTCACGAGTAATCCACCTCAAAAGAATCATCAAAGGTCACTTTCTGTTCTTTACCTCTCTCTCTCTCTCTCTCTCTCTCTCTCTCTCTGCTCATTGTTGTAGAATTTTTTTTATTATATTTGATGACGTGAGGTAGAATAGAAACGGTGGAACTCAGAAGAGTCAAAACATTGCTGCATGTAACGATAAAAGAGAAAAAAATTCATTCATTCCGGCCGAAATTACCCAAAATTGGCCGGAATTTGAGCCGAGGTGGAACAGAGTGTATTCTTGTTCCGGTTTTCATGCGGGTACGAGAAATTCCGTCCATTCCGCCCGGAACGGAACGGAATTAATAACATTGATGCATACTTGTTTAATGTGTGTGTAATTTTTTTAAGCTAGGGATTGGGCGTGGTATATATAAAATTTTTACGTAGATTTTTTTTTTTCATAAGTAAAATTTTTCACGGAATCTATCGTGAGAAAGCATTCAAAAAGAAGCTTAAGTAGGCTTAGTTGACTAGAGTCTTTTTTCTTTTCTTTTTTTGGTGCTGAATAAATGCCTTATTCAAGAGAATCAAGACAAAACGGGAGAAATACAACTAGGAGAAGGCCTAGGACTATCTCTATCCGTAGACTCAACGAACTAGGCGAAAAGTTGGAGATGGAAACTGAACAATTTATGATTTGTTCATCTATAACATTGCTAGCCCACGTGTGCTTTTCCCGAAACAAAGAAGCTCTTCCCATCAACTTTAGGGCGGTTTGGTACGGTAGCTTAAATAATATTTTTAAAATTTTTAACAATATTATACGTATTTTTGTATTTTTTCAGCAACACATATTTTTAAAAAAATACAAATAATGTTATTAGAATGACGTTATTAAACGGATCCTAATTTTTCTGGCACATGTTGCTTACTATAAGTCCTATAGTTTGTTGAAAACACCCCATCAACTAAATTGTAGGAACTATATAGAGGGAACCACAGTTTTTTGACATGAAACTTTGCTTTTCCTTTATACCTCTTATGTTTATTGTTAACCATTTTGGATTTCTGTTAATGGATGCTCAAAGATTAGCAAACTGAATTCAAGGCTTCAAATGATCTTATGCCCTACTCGTAACAAACAGAGCTAGCTTCCCATTCAAGTTTCAACAGCATTTTTTGCTATTTTTTATTTTTTATTACTTTTTTGATAAACATGCCACAAACACCATGAAAAGCCAAGACCTCATACCTACAATCTGAGCCTTCAACCAATCCCCATTGATGGCATTAACAAGACTAATGATCTCAATCCAAGATCTTTTCTGGCTCAATTGCAAAGAATATATATAATCAGGATTACACTTACAAATTATCTTCTAACTTCTATATTTGGGGCTTCCATGGGCGATGGCTCTTAAGTAATGGTATATACACAAAAAAAATTTAACTTTTTTGTTCTTATCTAGACCCACTACTAATATCATTTTTTTATCTACCACTAACAATCTACTATATCAACAGGTGTCAGTTTTTTGTATCTCTAAAACTTTCTCTATAGTAATAGGTCGAGGCTTGTGATAATACATGCCCAAAACTTCATGAACACCGATAAGCCAATGTCCACAAGTGGATTGGGGAAAACAACAAAATCCTCCTATAGTAAAGGTCCTTCATCACATTTGCTAGCTTCCCTGAAGCAGTGCTTGATTTTACTAATGTTGAGTTTCACTTGGCAACCGTATTTGGTGAGAACTCGATTTTAGAAACATTGAGTTCTATGGAAAACTCAATTTTAGTAACATCAAGTTCCATAACAAGGATACCGCCATAAATTTTTCAAAAGGATAGCTATTTGGCTAAAAAATTCACTAAAGAGAGCTAATTAGCCAAAATCACCAGTATTAATTAAAGTGTAACATGGCGTGATATGTTATTATAAATGAAAAATATAGATTGTTTTCACATTAACACTATCATTTTTCAAAAAAGAACATTTTTTAGAAAATTATCTCATTTTCTTATGTTTGGCAACAACCTTAAAATAAGTTGAAAAACTATTTATTGACTTTCTTTATTTAAATTCGCATGAAATAAAGTTGTTTTCCTTATTTAGTTTTGCATGAGATAGAGTTGTTTTAGTGAAAACTTATCTTCACATAAATAAAAGAAATTAAAAAATAATTTTGCTTTTAACTCATTTTTATTTGATACTATCAAATATACGAAAACGTGAAAACGTATCTCTATTTTTTTAATTAAAACAAACTGAATGAATAGAATAATACAAACTTTTTTATGCCAAAAGTTTTGTAATATAAGAGCATTAACATTAGGAAATGCTAATGTCAAATTTAAGGGAAATTTGAAATTTTAAGCTCCAAAATCATCTGTATTGATGAATGCTAAACAATGGTATTGCAAATTTTTTTGCAATATTGTTACAGTGCAATTTATAATTACACTATAGCAAGTATTGTAAAAAAATAATTATATTTTATTTGGAAGAAAGCTGAAAATGAGAGAGAGAGATAGGAGAGAAAAAAATATAATTTTGAGATATATTATTTTATTATGTAGATATATTATTTTAATAAGTAAAAGAAAAAAATTAAAGTTTAAAATGTGAATATATTATAAAATGATATGATATAATGATAAAATGACTTTTTAAAATTATACAATAGAGTATCATTGAAATTTTTTAATATTAATAATCTAATTTACATAGGCTAAAAATGCGACTTTCACCGTGAAAGTACAAGTGTACAACCACAGCACCGCAAGATTGCCCCATTGGGCCATAGCAAACCAACAACCAACCACATTTGAATTCACTGGTCCACCACCTGCTGAGCTTGTTATCTCCACACACTCACTGAATTGCTAAGCTAAGCTCTTCGTCTTTTTCTGGGTACTATGGGTTTCTTTCTTCCATTCTTGTAGTTTAAAAACACAATCTTTTAGTGAAAAATCCATATGATTCTCACTGAGTAACCAACAAAAATCGAAACTTGCTTAGATTTTTGCATCTGGGTCACTGAACCCAACTCAAATTCACTAGCTTTCCTTCGTGGGTTTTCTGTGTTTGATATATCCATGGCTTCTGCAATGCTAGGTGGAGCTGAAAACCTAAGACTCATTAGAGGAATAACCCCAAATGGGTTAGGTTTTAAGGGTTCAGATTTTCATGGGAGGCATTTTCCCAAGCTGGGTTTGGTGTCTAGTACTAGGATTTCCAAGGCTAGAACCATGGTGCCCATGTGTAGTGCATCAACTTCAAGGCCAGCTTCACAGCCTAGGTTCATACAGCACAAGCAAGAGGCATTTTGGTTCTATAGGTTCCTCTCAATTGTGTATGACCATGTTATAAATCCTGGGCATTGGACTGAGGACATGAGGGATGATGCACTTGAGCCTGCTGATCTCAGTGACCGGAATATGATAGTAGTAGATGTTGGTGGTGGAACCGGTTTTACCACTTTGGGGATAGTTAAGCATGTGGATGCCAAGAACGTTACAATTTTGGATCAGTCACCTCATCAGCTTGCTAAGGCTAAGCAGAAGGAACCCTTGAAGGAGTGCAAAATTATTGAGGGCGACGCGGAGGATCTCCCTTTCAAAACTGATTATGCAGATAGATATGTATCTGCAGGAAGGTATATTGTGCAATCTTTTTATTTGGTCTTACTCTGCCTTTTTCTTTATACTGTATCCTATTGTGTATATTTTGATTCAATTTTGTTTATAATTTCAATTCTTAACCACATCATGATTTTTTTAATTGGAGAAGTTTTGGTTGTGGATGATACTTTATTGGGGACTTGGCTTTGTTTGTGAGATTTATGTGTTGTCTTTAGGTAAAGATATAATTATTGCCAGGAAGATGTGAATTAAGATTCTGCCCAGGATTGTGCTTGACCTAGATTTTTGAGTTCAAAAAAATTAGATTGAATATCTTTTAATTCGTTTGAAATATGCTTTCTTCACTTTGATAATGAGTTTTCCAAAATCGGGTTTGAATATAAGTGTTTACCCAATTGATACATGTAGATAGATGCATATTTGTATAGGATTTTCCCTCCTATTTCTTTGAGCAACGTCTGAACCTTTGATCTTGGGGTAGCAAAACACACCACTAACCACCAAGAAGAAGAGGATCGATACTTTGTATAGGGTCTGTGTTGGCATATGAATGAATAAATGATAGAAACATTTTGTATGTAGAGTGATATGGAATACCAAATGCTATTCTTGTGTAGTAGGCCCATTTTCCTCCAACCCCTTCAACCAAAAGGGTCTTGTAGGAGTCTATATATAGATTTGGGTATTTCAATTTGCAGATTGTAACAATGATAGACATTTTTGCTGATCTGGGAGAGAGGGTTTTCAGTAGTGTTCTTGTGGATTTTTTTCTTTTTCTTTTTTTAAGTTGATATCTTATGTGGGTTTTATTATGGTTGCATTTCTCAGTATTGAGTACTGGCCAGACCCGCAGCGTGGCATCAAGGAAGCATACAGGGTGTTAAAACTTGGAGGAAAAGCATGCGTAATTGGCCCTGTTTATCCAACATTTTGGTTGTCTCGCTTCTTTGCAGATGTCTGGATGCTTTTCCCTAAGGAGGAAGAGTACATTGAGTGGTTCGAAAAGGCTGGATTTAAAGATGTCCAGCTGAAAAGGATTGGCCCAAAATGGTATCGTGGAGTTCGTCGCCATGGACTGATCATGGGCTGTTCTGTGACTGGTGTCAAACCTGCATCTGGTGATTCTCCTTTGCAGGTAATTGTTCTTTATAATACTCTGTATTATGTTGCTTTGTTAAAAGACATTTGGTGCAGTGTATATGCTATCTCATACCTCCAATCTGTGAGTTTTTCACTTCAAATTTATGACCAGTTTGTAACTTCATTTTAAATTAAGGCTGACACACGAATGGATACAATTGGTGAGATTGTTAGAAAGCTTAACAGAGTGTTATTCTGTTTGCACCCTTCCCGTGACATTTTATGATTCTATTTTAATGCATTTGAAAGCTTAATCTTATGAAGTCTGTTAAGAGTATTGTGTGTGTGGACAACATGTGTTGGTTGCTCTCTTGATGCATTGGCTTAAAGTGAATTCTATTGCATATCCAGGCTATGTATTTAAGTATTGTTCATGTTATTGTTATTGTTATTGTGATAGTTTGCTTATTGTTATGATAATGGTCAAGTGATTCGATTTCATTTACTATCGGCTTTAGCTTTTTGGACAAGTAACTTATCATGGTTAGAGCATGTGGTTCTAATTTTGAACCCTATAGTTGGGTCCCACTTACTAAGGGAGAGCTTGGCCTTGAATATGAGGGGGACTGTTAGAATAATGGTTAAGCTTTTGGGACAAATGGTTATTTAACAGTCATCTACTTTGACTTGTTTTGGGCAATTGTTTTCTCAGAGTTAAACCATATATCAATTGTCTCAGATATAGTTGTGGATCTGTTAAATTGAAATTCAAGAGTTCTTTACTCACTTTACAAACTTAATGTATTCTGTAAGAGATGTTGTTTGTGTTTGTGACAGAGAGACAAAGGAAAATAGAGAACATGTAGAAAAGTTGTGTAACCACAATAAATGAGCATAAAAAAGAATGATATTGCTAACAATGCTAACTATGGTAGTAATATAAATTAAAAATATCATTAATAAAGAGTACAATACACTAGTAATATAATGAAATGGAAAATTTAGAAGAGCGTGCTACACTAGAAAGAATGGCATGAAGCAAAGCATACATCTGTAGTTTATTACAAATTTTCACTCGTGCTATTTTATATTTTTGTTTCGTCTTAATGAAGTTTGGTTTTATTAAGGAAAAAAAAAAGGTTGGACTTTAAGATTCACAAGTTTGGCTCGAATAGTTAAATAGATGATCAGAGAAAAATGTCAATAAGAATTATCAGATAAAAAAAAAAAAAATTCAATAAGAATTATTAAACCAAGCACTGATTTCCATACCTTTAAAGTGAACTTTTGTTTGTACCTCATCAGAATCTTTGCTTGGTTGGTTGTATGTTCTGCACTCTTCTTAAGGTGGCGATTGTATTTGATGGGTTGAAGCTTGTAATTGAATTAGTTTGGTCACGGCAGCGAGTATGCCATAGAACCCAATTATTTTAATACTGATTTGAAATTTTATTGGAATTCTTGAAAGCAGTTCCATGCATGAGGGAGGATTTAACAAACAAACTACATAGACATTCTTTACCGTCAGGGTTTCAGTGCCATTCTCTTCTTTTCTATTTCCACCACCACAAGCACTAATATTGAAACAATTTCAGGGCTTATCTGAAGTCATGACACAACCAAATATCTAAAGAAAATTAATTTAGATATTCAAATTTATCCCATTTATCTCAATTATAATACCTTTTGTTTTATTTAAGACCTGCAACCATTCAGATTTTGCTGAATGGCCAAAGAGGGTTCATGCAGCTCACTCAAAAATGTTTGGATCTTAGTTTTACTTTCAGTCTTCCTTCGTTAATAGTAGTTGTAGAATGGTGACTACAAATTTCCACGCTGTTGGACTACTTTAGAATGGTATTATTGCATTGGAGGGGATAGTACATGTGCCACTATGCTTCTGTCGTTATATATATATATATATATTGCTTTACAAAAATATCTGATTACCCTACTACTGACTGCATCTTTCCTTGTTTTTCCCTCATTATCTCTTGAGATTTATGACTTAGTGCATTTTAATACAGCTTGGTCCGATAGAAGAGGATGTAAGAAAGCCCGTAAATCCATTCGTGTTCCTCCGGCGCTTCATTTTGGGTGTCTTGGCATCAGCATACTATGTTCTTGTTCCAATTTACATGTGGATCAAAGATCAAGTTGTGCCCAAAGGTCAACCAATCTGAGAGGGAATTTCTTGGCTCCTGCAGCTGATTGCAATGCTCTATCCATATGATTACATTTTCTTCCCTCATTTGTAAACAAGTCAGCACCTTAATAGCCCTTTTCATGGTTCTGTTGATGCTCTTGAAATAAGTTTGCACTAGAGTCTACTAGTCTTCTGTAGTTTTATGTATCTATGTTCAGTTATTCACTGTTTTCCGAGTAACCACTAACTTGAAAATGCAATGCTTTGGTGATGAAGTATTCACTCTCTTCTTTCATTTTTCTCCATACTGATTTGCATTCCAATCTGTCTTACCCATTATATAGCTACTCAAATGAGTATTCACGTATTATGAAATGAAAATGTGGGGTCCATGGGCCTGATAGCCTCAGTCCGTCATACAGTAGGCCCAAGGCCCATGCCGAGGAGCGCAAGCTATTTCTGAGGAGAAGGGGGGAAGCCTATTCTCTTGAATCCACGCCGAGGACACCTTGTCCTCGGCCTGACAGGAGTGATTTCAGAGAGTGGCTAACCCCAAAGCAAGCTGTCACTCTCGCATTTAATGCACTCAACTAACCCCCCTGGCCGCATTAATGGAGAGGTAACCCCTTGGCAGGATAACGTTGGTCAGAGTGAGCCACTTGAGTATCGATAAAGCCTCTGATGGGATGGACGACCAGAGAAAAAGGCGAATAGGCAATCAACAGATGGAAGCAAAAGATAGGAAGATTAAAACTATAAAAGAAGAGCTAGAAAAGCCAATAGAGGGAGGGGGGAAAAGGAAGGGCCTCCTCGGCCACAGGCCGAGGAGCATTCCCTCATTTGTAAGAAAACACTTAGCCATTTTCAAAAAATAAGTTTGGGCATGGTGATCAACGGCCAGCACCTAAGCCTGTCAGCCCACTCTCTATAAATGTATTGTTTGGGCTTGTTGGGCTAAAAACCCAATACTCAATTCAAATTGAGTCCTTACAATTGGCGCCATCTGTGGGGAGGATTAGGGTGCTGGCCGGTGCACCAGGTAAACTTTCCAAGTTATAAGTATTTGTTTTACAGTAGGTTGAGTAAGATAAGGTTCTAAGTTCTAAGTGTTGTTTTACGGTAGATTGAAAAAGATAACGTTCCAAGTTATAAGTATTTGTTTTACAGTAGGTTGAGTAAGATAAGGTTCTAAGTTCTAAGTGTTGTTTTACGGTAGATTGAAAAAGATAACGTTCCAAGTTATAAGTATTTGTTTTACAG
>NW_027070307.1:35856-39801 GCF_002906115.3 Quercus suber
AGAAAGTTCATGCTTGGTGATCGACGGCCAGCACCTAAACCTTTCACCCCACTCTCTATAAATGTATTGTTTGGGCTTATTGGGATGAAAACCCATCACTCAGGGTCAATCCAAACTGGGTCCCTACAATTGGCGCCGTCTGTGGGAAGGATTAGGGGGCTGGCCGGCGCACCAGGTAAGTGTTCTAAGTTCTAAGTATCCGTTTTACAGTAAGTTAAAAAAAAAAAAAAGGGGTATATGGAAGATTTGGCAGTAAAAAAAAAAGAGAGAAAACAAAACAAACAAAGAAAGATCTTGATATTATTATTTCATGCATAGAAAAATTACATATTACAATCAGAGGCTCAGGTAGGCCTGTTTTACAAGCAAATTTACGAGCTAATAGCCACCTGCTATTCCTACAATCAGAGGCCTAGGTGGAGCCGCCCTAAGAAGAAACTGGCCGGAGGGAAGTGTCAACTCGTGCTTTTATTTGGCACCAAAAGAATGGGAGAGCTTGACATGCGGCGGAGGAGGTGAAGGGCAATCATGCTCTCAGGCCCCCAACCACTCCCTCCTCGGCTAGGCGAAGCTGGAACAAAGAGAGAAGCAGATGCAGGGGCTCCGGGATACCCTCCCCCATGATATTCCCTCGATTCTCTCCGTTCCTCTCAAGTGTTGGCCGTTGGAGACGGCAACACTCGAGCACCGCCCATGAGGTGAATTCGCACGCCTTCCTCGTCGGGGGTGTGCTCCGAGGAAAGACGTTAGGTTCTTTAGCAACATCCCTCTGGGATACCTCGAAGGGCACCATCAGGGTTACGCCTAGACTCTGCCGCACCGAAAGCCCAGTGGGGGCTGCGGCCATACCGGTTTTTGTCAGTCCCGGGAACAATTCCGGCGGGGTTGTTAAAAGGGCATGGAAAGTTGGAAGAAAGTGTTTTGCTCTGTTTGTGTTGAAAGGTTCATGGGTTGTGGAGGAACCATCTCTTTACTTTATATAGGGGATGGGGGTTTGGTGAGAATTAATTCATGCAGAGTTCGAAAAGAGTATTATCAGCTGGGTCAGTAATGAAGTCGCCAATTTCCAAGGAGGCCACGGACGGTTGGACTCGTGTCAATTTACGAGGACATTAATGAAGGCGCGTTTCGCACACCGGAGCGTCAAGCGCGGAATACGAACAGACAAAGGGCGTTTCATAAATGAAAAAGATAGGGCCACGAGTTGGAGGCGAGGTCAATGCCACGTGTAAAGATCATAATCTGACACAAAGAGAAATCATCTCCAGTAAAGCGATTTGAGGACAAACCTCTACTGACAGGAAAAATTGAAGTGGTAGACAGAACCAAGGTATTGCATGGTCCTCGAACCCAAACCTATGGTAAAACTACACACACCATTATACCTGGGTACTAGACAGAACCAAGGTATTGCATGGTCCTCATACCCAAACCTATGGGGAAACTAGATACTTACAGGAAAATTGAAGTGGTAGACAGAACCAAGGTATTACATGGTCCTCGGACCCAAGCCTATGGTAAAACTACACACACCATTATATCTAATACTTATAGAAAAATTGAAGTGGTAGACAGAACCAAGGTATTGCATGGTCCTCGGACCCAAACCTATGGTAAAACTACACACATCATTATATCTGATACTTACAGGAAAAATTGAAGTGGTAGACAGAACCAAGGTATTGCATGGTCCTCAGACCCAAACCTATGGTAAAACTACACACACCATTATACCTGGGTACTAGACAGAACCAAGGTATTGCATGGTCCTCGGACCCAAACCTATGGGGAAACTAGATACTTACAGGAAAATTGAAGTGGTAGACAGAACCAAGGTGTTGCATGGTCCTCGGACCCAAACCTATGGTAAAACTACACACACCATTGTATCTGATACTTACAGGAAAAATTGAAGTGGTAGACAGAACCAAGGTATTGCATAGTCCTCGGACCCAAGCCTATGGTAAAACTACACACACCATTATATCTGATACTTACAGGAAAATTAAAGTGGTAGACAGAACCAAGGTGTGCGGGTCGCAAATGAGGCCAATGGGCTCAACCCCACTTGGGCTCACAACTTATTTGTTTGTTGGGCTGAATTTCCTACTATGGGTAGTTCTACAACTAAGGACTCAATGAGATCACTTTTCTCCTTCTTGGCAACACAATCTTTCCTCCAACTCCTCTCGGACTCTCTATTTTTCTTCTCTATTACCCCTGTTCTCTTTCCTCCCCTTTTGTGACCAACCCCCCTTTCTTATCCTTCCCTCTTATTTATAGTGCTCAGCTTAGGCGTAGGTTATCAATGCCCTCATGTTTGTGCAACAGAGGGTCCAGTAGGATTTTCTCTAAGTGGGAGGTCAGGTATGGGTGGCTTTGGGACTTGGTTCCCACCTTCGTCGGCAGCTCGGCAGGGTTAGTGCGTGCTTAGTGCTACGGAGGGTCCAATTAGGGGGATGGTAAGTGTGAGTCTCGGCCTGGGTGGCTTTGGGACTTGGTGCCCACTTCAGGTTAGAGCTAGGTAGTGGCGCTTGGAGGGCCTTCTTTGAGCCGAACAAAGTTGATGCGCCATTTAATGATACCTCCGAACATGCTCGGTAAAAAATATGCCGATCATAACTTAGCAGTGAAGCCCGGCACCCCTGAGCTGTGCTAGCGAGGGTTGGGCCGTAGGGTGAATGAGGATTGGGCCCAAAGACCGCGTGTTTTGGTGCGGAGACTTGGGGCTGAGTAGGCCCAACAGTTCGGGCGCCGCACACAAGGTATTGCATGGTCTTGGGACCCAAGCCTATGGTAAAACTACACACACCATTATATCTGATACTTACAGGAAAATTGAAGTGGTAGACAGAACCAAGTTATTGTATGGTCCTCGGACCCAAGCCTGTGGTAAAACTACACACACCATTATATCTAATACTTATAGAAAAATTGAAGTGGTAGACAGAACCAAGGTATTGCATGGTCCTCGGACCCAACCTGTGGTAAAACTACACACCATTATATCTGGACACCAGACAGAACCAAGGTATTGTATGGTCCTCGGACCCAAACCTATGGTAAAACCACACACACTATTACATCTGAGTACTAAACAGAACTAGGGTTTTGTATGGTCCTCGGACTCGAACCCATAAAGAAAATATCTCGAGAAAAACCAAAGCGTTACTTAGAGTCAAGCTATAGAACGATCCTTAGATTTACATTTGAAGGATAACAGATGGCTTCATGAGGCTAACTCCAGAATAGAATACGAATATTGAGCAGAATACAATAGTAAATCAAACAAAGGAAAATATCATCAGATGGAAGCAAAGTATTATGTATTCAGTTCAAACGGAAAGTATACAACTCCCTTACAACGCCACTGAGGCAAGAAACAAAATGAGATAGAAAAAGAAGATCAAAGAGAAAATAAACAAAGTTGTCCTATGTCGTATGCTAGCCTCCTCAACTCGGTAGGCAAATTAAGTCAGTAAGTAAATCAAAAGCTTTGGCCAAGGCCTGAGGGCTTGGTTTCGAAAGGTCCGCCGGAGGACTTGCCACGTCTTAAGGTATTTCCTGACCCTCGGTTACAACGTGTCCATGGGCCTGATAGCCTCAGTCCGTCATACAGCAGGCCCAAGGCCCATGCCGAGGAGCGCAAGCTATTTCTGAGGAGAAGGGGGGAAGCCTATTCTCTTGAATCCACGCCGAGGACACCTTGTCCTCGGCCTGACAGGAGTGATTTCAGAGAGTGGCTAACCCTAAAGCAAGCTGTCACTCTCGCATTTAATGCACTCAACTAACCCCCCTGGCCGCATTAATGGAGAGGTAACCCCTTGGCAGGATAACGTTGGTCAGAGTGAGCCACTTGAGTATCGATAAAGCCTCTGATGGGATGGACGACCAGAGAAAAAGGCGAATAGACAATCAACAGATGGAAGCAAAAGATAGGAAGAT
>NW_027070307.1:41551-142751 GCF_002906115.3 Quercus suber
AAAGCAAGCTGTCACTCTCGCATTTAATGCACTCAACTAACCCCCCTGGCCGCATTAATGGAGAGGTAACCCCTTGGCAGGATAACGTTGGTCAGAGTGAGCCACTTGAGTATCGATAAAGCCTCTGATGGGATGGACGACCAGAGAAAAAGGCGAATAGGCAATCAACAGATGGAAGCAAAAGATAGGAAGATTAAAACTATAAAAGAAGAGCTAGAAAAGCCAATAGAGGGAGGGGGGAAAAGGAAGGGCCTCCTCGGCCACAGGCCGAGGAGCATTCCCTCATTTGTAAGAAAACACTTAGCCATTTTCAAAAAATAAGTTTGGGCATGGTGATCAACGGCCAGCACCTAAGCCTGTCAGCCCACTCTCTATAAATGTATTGTTTGGGCTTGTTGGGCTGAAAACCCAATACTCAATTCAAATTGAGTCCTTACAGAAAATATAAACGTCATTAGTATCACCACTCAAACATATATCTACACTAATTTATTACAAGTCAATTCCAAATAGAGGTTTTTTTTTTTTTTTTTTTTGAGTAAAAGTTTAATTTTTGAAATGAAAACATTCGGTTAAAAATTAGGCAGTCTAAAATAAATGGTATTTTCTATATTTTAAAATAATAATATTGCAATTTTTAAAAGTTTTGGGGATTGAAATTAAACTTGGCCAAACTTTAGGGATGAAAATTTTATTTCAACTATTGTTTGCTTGATCATAGTTTCATAAAATGTGATTTCCCAACTTATTATTATTGGTTCCATGTTCAATTGACCCCCAATGAAATGTGGTAAAGTATTTAGATATCCATTTCCCCTCCCTCCCCCCAACCTCCCCAAGATAAAAAGATTTCTAAGGTTGGAACATTATTCTGATCAATAATCAATAAAAGTACGTGATGTTGATGATGATGATTGAATAATTGATCATCTCCATTTCCTAAATAGAAATAATTCATTTTATCCAAAGAAATGATGTAATTCACAAATCTAAACATGAATAAATTCACATCATTTAAATGATATTATTATTAATTTTATAGCGAAATAATATTTTACTGATGTGACATGATATATATATATGTATGTATATATAATCTACGGTGATTTACTTTTAATCACTAGATCAAAATACCAATAGATTTTGTAATTTGTACAGGCAAAATTAGAACCTAGGTCTTTTTATCCAATGACAAAAAATCTCACCAGTTAAATTCACAGGAACCCACAACATCATGTATAGTTTTGAGCGCAAAGCTTCCGCTCAATACACAGGACTCGAGCCAAACTCTACTTTTAGATTCATGAAAATTTAAAAACGAGATAATAGACTTGGTTGAAACATGCAATGTTTACAGTAGCCAGTCTCTACTTAGATGACATTTGTTCATTTTTGACACCAAGACGTAAATCAGCATTACTGTCCAAGGACCCTAAATATTTAAAGGTCCCTACTCCCTTGATATCGTCTGAGCTTGACCAAATAACCAAAAACTTTGCAAAGCATGAACAAACATCCATACTTGGACAAAGTTTCACATATCAGTTGAGTTCTTCCAGTTTTCAGCCAAGTTTTCCAACATGTTATTGAAATTGGGAAGGAGCAAAAATATGACCAGGGGAGCTTATGTTTATTTCAATTACAATTCAGCACCAACAAAAAAAAAAAAGGATAAATTAAAAGGAATAGTTTCTCTCATTCCCTTCAATCAATTCCGTACACTAAGGAGATAGGTTTACTCAGATTAGATCCTTGAAATCACTCCATGACCTTGTCCCAGAACCAGAATTCCATACTCAAATTAGATACCACAAGAAGTTATCTTGTCCCTGAATCAGGACTGGCTTCTCCGTAGGAAACCAACCCTCTTTGTCCAGATGGGGAGCTTGAGCTTGATCTAGACCTGCCAGGAGAGGCAGAGATCTTTCTGTCACGACGCTTTTGTGGTGAAGCATCCGGAGATCTGGACTGTGAGGAGCCATGACTCATGGATCTGGACCTCAACCTTCCTCTAGCTGGAGACTGCTGATCATCAATTCGAGGACCGAGACGAGATTTCAATCTCTCACTTATAGGTGGTCGTGTATCTATTGGACTCGGGCTGCGTGTTGGACTCTGGCTCCGGCTACAGTCCCTGTTATGGCCACGATAACCACCTGGACTGCGAGAAATGCTCCTACTTCGACTTCTTCTACTATGGTATCTACATGATAAAGGAAACGTAGATTAACCTCAGACTGCTGGGAACAAAATAGCATAATCTACAGGATTAAGGAACAAACCAATTAAAAATAAATGGCTTTTTCACTTTGATCATAAATATTCTTGCTTGCCATTGGTGCAACGGAAACACTATTGTGAGTTAAAATTCATCCATGGACACTCTTTACGCCAGGCCGCTTAATTATTTAGTGCCAGTTGGGGTCCAGAAATATACAATTATTCCTCTTTCAAGACATATGGACTGGTTGTAAATTTGCTACTTTTGCATTTAAAATAGTACAAACTATTTCTGTAAAAAGGCAGAACTGCAATTATTTTGTTTAGATAAATTGCATATAAACGTAAACCTATGTAAAGTTCAACTAGTATTTGTTTTAGGTTTGGTTCAGAACCAGACTGAACCAATTTTGTGCTTTGCCAAACACCCTTAAGGATCCATTTGATTGACAGAAAGAGTAAAAGAAAAGTAAAGAAAAAAAAAATTATTTCCTGCATTTTCTGTGTGTTTGATTGACAAGAAAATGTGTGGGTTACAACCTAAAGAGCAGAGAGCAAAAAAAATTAAGAAGAAGAGAACATCAATCAGACCTTCATGCTGTTTTCAGATTCTTCACTGATCAGTAATAATATTACTGAAACTGCCAAAAGGGGTACTGCCTAAGTATACAATTAGTGTACAAAATGGTACCCCAAAGAAAAGACATGTCCTTGTTCGTAACACAAAAAAAAATATATGCAGAAATAACTAAAAAAACCATAGGATGTGATCTTTCTATGACAAAGTACGCAACCTATGATACTCTTTATGTATGAGAGAGAGAGAGAGGGAGAGAGGGAGAGAACCTTGGTGGGCTTCTGCCTCCCTGTGGACTTCTGTGACGTGAGCGCTCGTTATAAGTTCTGTAGCTTGGATACCTTCACGCACACACAAAAAGAATTAAACTTGAGAGATAATGGAAGTGTTCATCATAACTTAAATGACATTGAGTTGAGATTACCTATCACGGTTCCTTTCATAAAAATTTCTTCCCCCATAACGATAGGTACTACGAGGTGACCGCTCTGGAGATGGAGTACGGTAACGACGTGCAAATGAGTACTTGTCACTGAAGCCACGCCCTTTTCTGACGCGTTTTGAAGCACCATCTGGAGAAGGGTTTCTCAACACACCTTTGTCATGGTTGGAAGTAGAAGGTTCAGGGGCTTTGCGTGCAGGACTACCCAATGGACCCTTTGAATACCTTCCATGATTTTGCTCGCCAGACTTCCTATCAGGACTTCTACTAGGAATTCTTTTTTGACTTGGGCTTAGACTGCTGCTGTTTCTGGTCATTCTTTTGGGAGTCAGACTCCTGTTAATTTTTAATATTCACAGAAACTTTGTCAGCGTAATTACAGAAGTGTAAAGAACCCATTATATATGCGATGGTCAAACACAAATAAAATGTTAAAGATGAAGAGAAAACATAAATACACATTTATCAGATAAACCTGGATCTATTCGAGTCATCTGAATAGGACTGCTGATTAGCACGTTTATCAGATCTAGCATTTTTTCCATGGCCATTGCTTAAAAGTTCATCATTCTTTGGAGATAGTTCACCTTCCTCATGTGAGGAGTTTTCCCTACTGGTCCTGATCTCACGATCCTTCAGTTGCTCAACAATTGTTTCTTTTACTGAGAGAGGGGTTAAGGATTTTTTTCCTGTATCTGTAATATCACAATGACCCAGGAGTTTAGGCTGTGCAACATCAATGTAAATGGAAGTGGGTTGATGAAATTCACTCAAATTTTGCAGTATCACATTAATCTAAATGGCATAGATAAAAACATACATAAATTATGAACCAAAAATGAGATGTGAAAAAGGACAGGTGGGGGGATACCAAGATTTCTAGGTGGTCTATTTTCAACATGTTTTGAGTTACCAGTTTTCCGAGCAGAAACAGTCTTTTCATCATCAGAACTGCTGCTAATGCTTGTACTCTCGCTATCCGTATCACTTGAACTCTCCGAACTCCTGCCAAAAAGACCATTATGAATATATGGAAAAATCAATCAGGACATTTCAAAGGAAACTAAGAAGAAAGGCTGCACGTAATTAAGCATAAGCCACACCATTTAGACTTGCGCTTTGATCGTTTGTCCCGGCGGCCTCTCTTTCTCTCTCTTCGCCCATCCTTCCTTTTCCTCCCACGCTGGTGCTTATCTCTTTTTGCAGACCTCCTCTTCCTATACCTTCCATCGCTAGAATAACTTGAATCAGATAGTGATGAATCTGAATCAGTATCTGAAGAAAAAGAATCAGATTCTGTATTAGAGCTGTAGGAATCAGATGAAGAGTATCTCCTTTTTCTTTTTTTTCTTCTGTCCTTCAAAGATTTTTTGTGTCTTCCTCTCATTTGCTCATCAGAAGATTCAGAACTATCTGTAGAAGACGGAGCCTTCACTGGTTTTTTCTTTTTCCCTGAAAGAAAAAATGATGTCATACAGCAATACATATAGAATAAAAGCCCAATATGCTGTTTGATAAAGTAGAAAGTGAATCACAAAATCCTTGCAACCAAACAATGATAACCCTAGAATTACCTTTCTCTTTTCCAACTGCATCCTGAGTATTACTTTCACTAGTTTTACCACAATCTACAATTTTCACAGGTCCAGCAGGTTTCCCCACAGTTGTTGCCAGCTGCTCAATTTTCTTCAAAAGGTCCAATCCCTTGACAACTTTTCCAAAAACAACATGTTTCCTACCCAAATTACATGAGAAAATATTATTATTACAAGAATAAAAATCCCAATAGTTTACAATGAAGAGCAGGGGCAATTGTATATTATTATCCTAACATAGTTTTCCAGGACTATGAAAAGCAGCAGCGAACAGGTGAAATAAGCTTAGGTGGTAATGAGCAAGAGGTAATATGACACAAAAATATGAGTAACACAAGCATATGTCAAATACCCATCAAGATGGGGTTGGCGCTTGAAGGTTATAAAGAACTGGGACCCATTTGTGTTTGGACCACAATTTGCCATTGAGAGAAAACCAGCTCCATCATGCTTCAGCCTAAAATTCTCATCTGTTAATAGAATACCAATTGGAATGATTAATCATGAAACCAATACATCAGACATGCTCAAATGCAAAAGGCAATCAAACACAAAGATTACCAGCAAATTTTCCTCCATATATACTTTCTCCACCAGTGCCTGCAAACCAAGTAAAGTTTGTTCCTTACAAATCTGGGCATGAATATAGAAGTTAAACAAAGAATCTGCATCAATCAAAAGATATAAATCACGGGAACGAAAAGCATACCATCTCCCTTTGAAAAATCACCACCCTGTAAGGACAACAGAAGAAATGTGAACAGTTTGCGTATGATCAGATATATGTTTGACAGGAGATTTGTGTATGATCAGATGTATGTTAAAGAATAAAAATGATGATGTATAACATTCCCTGTACTGCAGAGATAGGATGAATGGATGAATCACCGTGCTCTAATTCAAGCAAGTCTGGTAGCATCATTCATTTCTATGCAATTTTAATTCAAATGATTCAATGTAGTTTAACTGTCATCTCTCAGATAAACAAATTTCACACAAGAGATTACTTTAATGCAGACTACGTGCTCCCATTTACAAAAATAAACATGGTGTATTAGTTAGACACTGACAAGGTAGACAGAGCAAATTGCAAAATCAGAGAACGGGGAGCCAGCCATGCTTCTGTTTCATAGGAAATGTGATTTCTAAAAACATATCGAAGCTTGTATATGGGTCAATTTCTCTATTCCTGTTGAATAACCAATAAGCATCATCTGAAATCTTGTTCTCACATTCAAAGAGGAGTAATCGGGGGAGACAGTAACATGAAAAATTAAGGCATATGAACAACCTCAATTTTAACCGTAAGTTGTATAACTCTATAAGATTGAAACTACTAAACGGAGTCTTCACCACCAAATGTCAAGGAACAAGCATCATTGCAAGTAATTTTTCATGATGAAGATGGTCTATAATGAAGAAATATTACATACCTGGGCCATGAATCCTTTAATTATTCGATGAAAATATGATCCCTTGAAGTGCAAGGGTTTCCCAGTAGACTTTCCAATGCCCTTCTCTCCTACAGTAGAACAGCACAATACCAAGATTCAAAATATTACTCAAAACACTTCTTTTAGGGCACAACCCTAGTAGATGGGGTAACTACTAATTAGACTTCGACGATGGATTGTTCACCTCCATACATGACCATGGAATGACTGCTTAAAATCATAATAAAAAATTGAAAACCTCAATGATACCTGTACAGAGTGCCCGAAAATTCTCTGCTGTCTTAGGAACAACATCAGCAAAAAGCTGCACAATTTAAAATAAAGGATTGGAACTTTATCTCAAAATTAAATGTACGTTTAATTAAATAAAATAAAAAAGGATAAAACATCAAGCAAAAAAGAGATCTCTGTGGTATCTTATTACCTCAATCCCAATTCTTTCCACAGGATCCCCATCAACTGAGACATCTAAGAATACAAAGGGGTTCTTTTTCTCACTCATATCTACTTGCTTCAAGGATGCTGGGGAAAAAAGAAGAGAGACTATATTCAACATATATATTGCAACACTACATAACCAAAATAATCCATTTCTTACTCTGGGTTTGTTAGCCATCATTTAATTCTTTTATGTCAAACACACTAGATTGTTACACAGAAATCACATCATCCAATATTTTCACCTATTATATCATAGCTAAGTTCAAACAATACATTCAATATAATTTTCCCTTTCACATGGATATGAGTGCCAATGAGCTACAGCTCAGCTAGCACTTCCTCCTCCCATAGAGGTTGTGGCTTCAGGAACCACTAAGTGCATGTGTAACTTAACAATAAAAAATGACTCAAGTACTTTTAATTTCGAATGTCCCGCGAGTGTGTGGACCGATTGGTTAGGGTAGCGGACAAATCCCACTCCAGCTAGAGTACCTTGGTTCAATCCCCCATAACACACCCTCACTTACTCAATACCTGTGGTTTGCGGGAGATTGCAGGTATCCTGGGTCTAATCTCCAGAGGTGGATCTAAAGGGCCCTGCCTTGACGAGGTTCCAGGTCATCAAAAACAAAAAATTTGGAATGCATCATTAATATGAGATACCTTTTAGAAAATTCAAGCAGGATTTTTAACCAACACCTGTTTTCAAGTAAAGAAGGAAGTAGAAGTTGAGAACTCCCAAGAAAAACTGTAATTCAAGTGGTCCAACAAATTCTAATCATGTAGATTTCAAGTTTACAGATCTCATGAGATGGTTCATTGGTAAACTCCCAAAAAGGTAGACATTTAAAAGTCAGCACCCAAGTAACACTTCAAATATAACATTCACTTACAAAACAACCAACACATTTGCCTCAGAGACATGAAAATGACAGAATAAATAGAAAATGAAAGCACGCTTTTTTGTTGTTGTTGGTAATTTACAAATACACTTGATAGGTTTTGACCCCATGACCTCACCCTCCACCTAGCACTTATAAGGAGAGGACGTGCCAGTTGAGCTGGAGCTTATTGGCAATATGAAAGCACATTAATGCAAACAAAGGTCTTCATTTCCTTGAAACTAAAACTTCGCAAATACTATTTTCACCAGATATCTATCTAACACAATCCAAATTAAACAGACAACCCAAAGAATCATTCAAAAATTTGGAAATTCTACTTAAAACCAATACATGGTGTAAATATTCATTCAAGCTTAACAGACTTCATCAAGCTTATTCACAAATCACTCATTAAATTCAAAAAGAAAGAATTCAACATACTGGTGACTACTGCAATTTTTTTTGAACATAAAAGTATTCGAAGAAAACCCGTAAAACCCCTAATTCTTCATTGAAGCAGTATATATACTCTAAGAAACTTCATTTGTATACAAAATTCCATTCAGATGCAAGAATTTAAAAAAATCCAGCTAAAAACTTCAAATCAAGGTCACTAATAAGCGCATTGCAGCAGAACCCACAAAACCCTAAACCCTAATCTCCCCAATCAAGTTGTGCCCCAACTCATTCGAATACAAAATCGCTAAGATTCGAGAATTTCTCAAAATACTGCTAAAATCTTCAAATATTTGCAATTAATAAGCACATTGCAGCAGAATACACAAAACCCTAAACCCTAATTGCCCAAATCAAACTGTGCCTCAACTCAAACAAGCTCAATTTGCATAATAATGATACACCGAATCGGACCAAAATCAGTCCAGAATTGAAAGCCAATAATAAAAAATAAAACTAAAAAAAAAAATTAACAAAATTGCAGAGAATTAAAAACCTAGAAGCCACAAAAAATATATAAATAAAAATTGAAGAAGAAGAGCAAATCGTTTGCAGAGACTAACTTGATTGGGTAGTGAGTCGGACTGAGTGAACTCGGGAGAAATCTCGCACTCAAACTCGGTGGCCGAAATAATTAGCTTTGTATAGAGATTTGAGAGTGAAGGGTTTAACTGGCTGAGCTAAGCTCATTATTTCACAGAGATTTTTATTTTTTATTTTTTATTTTCTGGGAATATATATATATATAATAAATGTTTAAGAAAGAAGTATTGGAGGAAGAATCCAATACATTGCGGAGCAGACTTTTACACAGGTGATCGGTTCTATGTTTGCCACGCGTTCTTGGTATTGATATTTGATACAACGAAACTTTCAGTTATTAAAGCGACATTTATGGCCAGAATAAGTCTGAAAAGGATTTTTTTTTTTTTTTCTTTTTTTATAGGAGTCCGAAAAGGATTTTGATTTGATTCTTTCCAATTAAAAAAAAAGTGAAAAACAAGGTATTTTTCAAGTAAGGCCTTTCTTTTTCTTTCTACTTTCATTTGATCATTTTATGGAACTAATTGAGAAAGTGGAAAAAATGATAATTCATGAAGTAGTCGGATGATAAAATGTCCAATATATATATATATATATATGAAAAGAGAATTGGATGAGAAAAACCATAATTTTCATCTAATTTAACTTTAAATTTAGACAGCTAGAGATATGTTGATACAATTAAAAAAAAAAAATGTCAAGCAAGTAAAAAATACTTTGAGCCTTCGAGGGACATATAAATGGGATGAAAGTTTAAAAAAAAAAAATATATATATATATATATATAGATGGAAGGTTTAAAATAAACTTTTGGTCCTAAACTTGGTGGTTGGTCCTCACAAATGAATTTTATGCTTTGGCTATATATGGCAATAAATGTGCAGAATCATTTAGATCAAAAGCTTGATCAACACAGACGTTGGCTACATCATGAGTTGTTTTAAAATCCTTGACTCACTGTGTAATGAAATGACAAGTTTAATAAGAAATTTTTGGTGGGGTCAATGTAAGGATGAAAGGAAGATGGCTTGGATGAGTTGGGACAAGCTTTGTGCTCCAAAAGCTAAAGGTGGCATAAGGTTTAAGCAGTTGAAGCAGTTTAATCTTGCTCTCTTGGCAAAACAAGGGTGGAGATTACAAAGGGGTGGGGATTCATTATTGAACAAGGTTTTCAAGGCGAAGTATTTCCCTACATGTGACTTTGTAGAAGCAAGTATGGGCAATAAACCGCTCTTATGCATGGAGGAGTATAATGGCTGCACAGGATGTGGTTTGGAAGGGTCTTCGATGGCAAGTGGGGAATGGAAAGAGCATCCGAATATGGAAGGACAAATGGTTTCCTACTCCTTCATCATTTAGGGTCACCTCTCCTCTATCTACTCTCCATGAGGAAGCATGGGTAAAGGAGTTGATTGATGCCAATAGTGGAACATGGAAACAGGAGGTTTTGAGACAAGTTTTCTTACCCCATGAGGCTGAGATCATAGGTGGAATTGGTCTTGGCTATAATCCGCAGGATGACAAGCAAATATGGGCTCTAACTACGACGGGGTTATTCAGTGTTAGAAGTGCTTATTGGGCTGCAATGGAGGAGGTACCTAAGGGTGGAATAGCAAGTGCTTCGAATGACAGTAACCAAAGGAAATTTTGGAAATACTTGTGGAGTATGAATATTCCTCACAAAGTGCGGCATTTTGCGTGGAAGGCATGCAAAGACATATTGCCCACAAAAGAAAATCTCAAAAGGAGAAAGGTTTTGATGGATAGCTACTGCAAGGTGTGTCAAACTGAAGTGGAATCCTTAGTTCACCTATTCTGGAGCTGCTCTAGTGCAAAGGAAGTTTAGAGGATGTCTAAGCTATTTTCTAGATAGATGATCCTACAGTTTTCTTCATTCATGGACCTCATATGGTACGTGACAATGGTGGTGAAATGGGAGAATAATTATGTAGAGAAGATAATGATGATAGCATGGGCAATGTGGACTAACTAGAATAAGATTAGAAATGAAGGGGAAAAGAAAAGCAGTGGGGTCGTGGTAGATTCTGCTTTGGAGTACCTGAGGGAATATTAGGTTTTTTGTGAGAAACCAGCAATAGCACAGATAAAGGAGCAACCAAAATGGCGTCCACTACAGCAAGGACGATATAAGATTAATGTTGATGGTACAGTGTTTGCAGCACAAAATGCCACCAGGGTGGGAGTTCTAATCAGAGACGATGAAGGAAGGGTGGTTAGGGCGTGTAGTAAGAAGATTATGGTGTCAACCTAAAATTCTCCAATGCTTAAGTTAGGATCAATAAAAAGAGGAAGATAGTATCTATGGCTTGCTTCATTGTAATGGTTCCCTTTAATTATGGTCCTTATGGGGGTTGTTTTTAGGGATTTAATTCTTTGATAATGAGATGTGAGCAAGATGTAATAATTGGAATCTTGATGTTGTTCGTTACTCATGCTTAGACATGCTTGGGCTCATCTATCCAAACTGACCATAAGGAGTTTGTCCTAGACTTTCTTAAGGTGGGTGGTCAAAGTATGGAGATGGGTTACCACTTAACTTTGTCATAGAAAGGGTACATTGTCTCAAGAGCATGGTTGTCAAAATTCCAATTTGGATCCTTCGATCCTACAATTTTATGATCCCACATGTCCAAAATGATCCGGATCTTTTAAGGATTTTTGCGATCATTTAGGATCAATAGGATCATACAATTCTAACGATCCCAAACGACTTTGGTTTCTTGTAATATTCTTTAACTTGATAAAAGGCTCAGTTGAACCCAAGTGAAAAATAAAATCCCAATAGACCAAGTCTTTCCACTCTAATGTAGAAAGTGTTAGTTGGATCCAAATAAAAAAAATATCCCAATAGAGTGTCACATTTTGAGAGTTTTGGCCTATTTAAATAATGCTTACAAATTGATGTAGTGATATATGGTAATTATATCAATGAATTTATAATTTATGTGATTATTTAACATAACAATATGTATTTTTTGTTTTTTTTTCTCAAATAATGTAGGATCTTACGATTCACGATCTGATCTTACGATCTGCAATCCGATCTACCTTCCACAATCCTACGTAAAATCCCTATGAAAGATGAGGAATTGTCTTTGAGAATCTCATGATAAATGAGATCTTTCAAGTCATCATCTAGAAGAGGTGACCCATTGTTCACAAATGGAGAGGATCGTCTTAATCAACAACATGCATTTTGAAACATTTCTCACACAGCATGCTTGTTTTGAAAAATAAACTCGTTCCTAAACTAAACAATCAACAATGATCAATTATTGATTTCTAAAATAATGAACTTTTTCGGTTTAAAACATTTTTCCTTTTCTTTTCACAGAACATAGTCAAATATTGTTCCAACAAAATCGTCACATGATCTAAATTAACGACCAACCTTCACCATTGTCTCTGCGTGATTCTCCTTCAGATGGGGGCTATTTTATGTTCATATTATGTTTTTCAATCTTCAAAAGAAGAATGATACATGAAAAGAATGAGAAGAAATAAAATTAAGAGTGTATTCAACTCCATGAATTTTGACTATAGCAAAACGTTTGGAAAAATTCAAAAAAGGAGCAAATGAAAGTCATGGTCTAGCTGACTATCGTTGAGTACGGGCCAACAGCTGTATAGTTGAAAAATGTTACCATTCAAACGTTGAGACCGACTTATAGAAAAATTCCAGCTTTTGAATGGAAATTTTCTCATGCGTGTTTGACTATTTCAAAAATATAATTTAATGCACACCTCACTTGAATGAAAAACTTGTTTATATGGCATTCTTCCCTAAAACTTAATCATACTTGCCATTCACTCTTCCTTGTAGTTTCTTCACCCTGGAAAACAGTTTTTCTCAATTTTGATTAGGGTTTCAAAGATCAAACTCATCATGGCTGATACATTGACAGAAAATCAGGTTGCCGAGTTCCGGGAGGCCTTTTGTCTCATCGACAAGGACTCCGATGGTGTGTTTTCTTGTAGCTAAACTTTTTTTTTTTTAATGCATCTTTGTTCTTAATTACTTTAGCGCCTAGCAATTGATGTATATATGTTTGATTTAAAATAATAATAATTCTTTCATGTCGTAGAGGATATATAGTTGAGGAAATGAGCTTTGCAATTAATAGTTGTGTGGTTCAGGTTCTAGTTGTATAAAACTTCGTGTTACATTATTTTTGAGAGTTTAAGAATCCAATCTTTTTTATTTGTGTTTTGCTATGCCAGATTACTAATAAAGCCGTTTGGTTCTTGTTTCTTAATTCACGGAGATATAAAACTAGTACCAATTCTCAAATGTGTTTCGAAATCTGTTTTTTAATGAATTATATTTAAAACAGCCTATTTTTCAAAGAATATGATGAAATAGGAAAATTTATGTTTTCAGTTCAGAGAAACAAACCATAGTTTTTTTTTTTTTTTTTTTTTTTCCTGAAGAACCAGAGAAATATATTGTTTGTAATATTTTTTGTAGAAATAGGAAAATTTATGTTTTCAGTTCAGAGAAACAAACCATAGTTTTTTTTTTTTTTTTTTTTTTCCTGAAGAACCAGAGAAATATATTGTTTGTAATATTTTTTGTTTGTCCTTTTTCTGAATACACAAATGTCTGAAAACATAATCAAATAGGCTTAATGCTTCCAAAAACAAGCATAATGAGAAGAAAACAGTTGAATATTTCTGTTTGGGTGTAAAATTGGGACATGTTCTATTAGTCTAATTTGACTATTAGTTTGTTGAATTGTCGGTATCGTCGGAGTCATGGGTGTAGTCATGGCTTTAGGGGTCTAGAAGGGATAATGGACCCCTAATTAACCCCAGTCCCACGAAAAATGTCAAATCCCTATGAAAGATATATTTCCCTTAATAAATGGCCACTTTTGTCTCCATCACACACGTGTGTGTATATATAAAAGTTGGATTCAAGTTATATTTTGTGTAATTATATTAGTCTAATTTGACTATTAGTTTGTTGAATTGTCGGTGACGTCGAAGTCATGGGTGAAGTCACGGCTTTAGGGGTCTAGAAGGGACAATGGACCCCTAATTAACCCCAGTCCCACGAAAAATGTCCAATCCCTATGAAAGATATATTTCCCTTAATAAATGGCTACTTTTGTCTCCATCACACGCGTGTGTATATATAAAAGTTGGATTCAAGTTATATTTGGTGTAATTGTAAGCGATATTATACCATTTAATAATGTATTATTAGATGCGAATTTTGACAAATTTACTATTAGACTACATTATTTCATATATTCTCGACACTTGTAAAATTTCATGGTAATCAAAGATTAATAGTGACAATGGACCCCTAATTAACCCCAGTCCCACGAAAAATGTCCAATCCCTATGAAAGATATATTTTCCTTAATAAATGGCCACTTTTGTCTCCATCACACACGTGTGTATGTATAAAAGTTGGATTTAAGTTATATTTGGTGTAATTGTAAGCGATATTATACCATTTAATAACGTATTATCAGATGCGAATTTTGACAAATCTACTATTAGACTACATTATTTCATATACTTTCTATACTTGTAAAATTTCATAGTAATCAAAGATTAATAGTCAGTTTATTAATCAATTGTTTAAATTTAAGTTTTTGTAGTTTAAAATAATTTATAAAAGATGATTTTATAGATCACATGATAAATAACATCCGATTGTCATGAAAATTGGCATGCATGTTAAGCACACATAGAACATGTAATTCTTCGGTGGGATTCTTAAAATTGGATGGTATAACATTACTTAGAGTTATACTAAGTGTAACTTAAACCTATATATATATATATATATATAGTCTCCCATATGTGTTCCTATATAAACTAGAAATTTCCTTTCCTCCTAGGGTGCCAATTTGTTATAATAATAATAATAATAATAATAAAAGGTCTTCTAAATTTTATTGGTTTTACTATTAACATAATAATAAAAACTGATATTATATTTTCGTTGTTTTTTTTTTAATCTATATAATCCAATACCTCTTTTGTGTTGCATTTGAATTTAAGGATTTAAAGTAAGTGATTAAAAAAGAATTACTATTACAAAATAGTTTATATGGATTTTAACCATATATAATGGATTTGAGCTTTGAGAACTTGCTTCAATAGAAATGCTTGTGTGTTAATTTTGAAATAATATCTTGCATCCCAATCATTTCAAATCCATTATTAATATATAAATTACCCCTTAATTTCATTAATAAAATTATATTATATATACTTTTATTTTATTTAATCTATTTAAACTAAAGTCGATATATAAATATATCTCTTCAAATACTTCGATTCGAATGAACCATTGGGGTTTTCTGCAATAAATCCATATTTGGAATAATGGGGGGAGAGAATTGAGAGCATAAGAAAAAGAGGTTAGGCATTGTATAAATTCTTAAAAGAAATCAACGTATAAATTCCTAAAAGAAATCAACACATATATAGAACTTTCTGAAAATTTTCAATTACATCATCAGTTTTTTTAATACTTCTATGTTGATTTAAATTTTCAATTTACTCTTAAGAATTCAAATGACTTATTTAAAAATTTCTTATATTTATATTAATTTTTCAAATTAATATATATAAACTATTTTTCTTTATATCTTTTTACTACATGAAATATATACCCACAGTTAATTATTATTAGGAAGAATATGGATATAATTAGATTATTTAGTCCTAAATCACCTTGCACCCTTTGAATCTCCTAGACCCCCACTCAAATAAATAAAAACTTTCCATCTCATTTCAATTTGCAGTTACATTAATTATATTTCTTGTATTTTAGAAAAAGAAAATTATATTTCTTGTATGACAATTAAAAAGGTTAATTGTTTATTTTATTTTGTTACTTATATTATTTAACATTTTCTAAATTATTTATGCTTTTAAGGTTTAACACTATCTTTTAATATTGTCTCCCTTAATTAAAATCTTGACTTCACCACTTGAAGGCTACATCACTATGGAAGAATTGGCAACAATAATTCAATCATTGAACGAAAATCCCACAAAAGAAGAAGTTCAAGACATGATTGGTGAAGTTGATGCTGATGGAAGTGGGACAATAGACTTTGAAGAGTTCTTGAATATTATGGCAAGAAAAATGAAGGTATATAAGATCTTCTTCTTTTTTTTGAGAGGGGTGGGGGAGTGGTAATTGGGGCTTGATTTTATATTGTTAGTAAATTTCTTAAGTAGTTTTAAGATTTTGACGAGGATGTGATTCTAATAGGAAAATGTTGCCGATGAGCTAAAAGAAGCATTCAAAGTATTTGACAGGGATCAAGATGGATATATTTCAGCTAATGAGGTGAGACTCCCCACCTTCATGTATGTGGTAGAGCTTGTTTTTATATGTGTATAACTTTTTTTTAAAAAAATATAACTGTAGTTTTGCCTATTTTATTTTCCATATATTGGCTTTTTAAGTTTTTATTTTTCCTTTCCATTTTTGGAGCTATCACAAATTCTTTTAGAAAATAATTTTTGCTTTATATCTTTCTTAGACTTTCTTCTTTTTTTGTTCTTTTTTTGATCTGGGCTTTATATCTTTCTTAGTTTATCTTTATATAAATGTAAATAATATGATTAGTTCTTATACCTTAACTAAACTAAGACATTTTTGTAATGTAGTTGAGACAAGTAATGATAAATTTGGGGGAGAGACTGACAGTGGAAGAGGCTGAACAAATGATTAGAGAGGCTGATTTAGATGGTGACGGTCAAGTCAGCTATGAAGAATTTGCAAGGATGATGATGCTTAATTGATCTTATTCAATAAATTAAAATGGAAAACCTCCCCAATTCTTGTCAATGTCCCAACTTCCTTCCCATTTTTTTATTGCAATACATTGTGCAGTTTTTTTTTTTTTTGGGTGGAGGGGGGTAAATAAATAGAATATGGTGTTATTATACTGATGATGACGAAATATAGATGCTGGTAATTTCCATCATGGTTATTGGTTAGCCAGATAGTCCACATAAATTTGAAGTTAGAAATTAGAATAAACCATGTTTTGGGTTACTAGAGTCTAGGCTTCATTTTTTTACCTTGTAATAAAATCGGTACAGATTATATGGTATACATCTTCTGTGTATTTTGTAATTCCTGTACAATATTAAGACTCTTTGAATAATATATATATTTAAGAACTTTTTTTGGTAAGTGATGCATGAATAAGATCTATAAGTCATCTCCTATCAAAAAAAAAAAAAAAAAAGATCTATAAGTCATCAATCAGACTATGTCATCCGAACTATTCTAATTAAAAACTCCTTAACTCTTTAATCCACAACTTCACTTTTTTAATGAATGCCTGTTAAAAATGTGTTGATTAAAAAATTCAAATTAGCGCTTGAATCCAGTTCCTAACCTACGTTTTGAGTAACAATGGGATGGTGTACAAGGTTGAATTTTTATTGCCCAATTTGCCCCGTTCTGTTTTGGTCCTTTTGGGTCAAGGTAAACCCATGATTTTAAAACCGGACTGGGGCAAAAAAACAGTTTTGCCTCCAATTCTTGGTTTAACCCAATTTTTGGTTGGTTTTCACTGGTTTTTGGGATTTTTACCACATTGGAATAGTGCTCGATTTTTGGTTGAACTAGTTGGACCAGCCGGTTTGGTCCAAATTTTAAAACCATGGGTAAACCTACATTAGACAAGATCAAGGCGGATCTGGGCAAGACAAAGTAGATGCTTTTTGCCTTCAACATTCTTGAGTAAGAGATGAGAGAAAAATGGGAGGGACAAGGAAGAAAATGATGAGAGAGGGAGGACAATTAATATTTTACCTATGCAAAATGTAACTTATATATGTACACTAGGGTCTAGGGGCAAGGATCCCTTATTTGGGGGGGGGAAAAATCTGCATGAGAGGGGTTCTCATGTTTTAAAGGGAACCAAAATGAAACATAGTAAACTAAAGATTAAATTATTGCGTTATCGTTAAAAGTTTAAGATTGTTTCTATTTTGGCTTTCGAGATTTCAAATTTCCCATTTTGACATTTCATGTTTGATATAATTTTTATGGTAACTATGGCGTTCATTAGTTCATCTTTGTTAGGAGTCTAACCATCATTTGTTAGATAAGTGTTTAGGCATTAAGACATGTCACCCATATTTTGTTAAAGGTTGCTATAAGCCATGTCTCTATTAGTAATCATCAACATCATCACCATGTGCAAAAAACCAAGACGTGGCTTTTGGTGACCATAGCAAAATACCTTCAATGCTAAGCTAAAGCTGACGAGGGCGCTTTCGTTGAGATTGCGTGATGCTTTGTTATGCTTCACTGAGATTTTTGTTTTGGTTATTAACGGTTTAATGCTTTTTTGAAGCAAAATACCGAAAGGGCCCTTCCCTTTTTGCAGAAATCAAGTAGGGTGCTTCCCGCGTGGGGTTTGCTGGTATTATACTTTTGGGAAAAATGGCTATTTTACTTTTATTTTCAAACTATTTAGCCAAACGGCCATTTTTAAAAAATATTTAGCAAAATATATATATATTTTTTAATATGGAACTCAACATTATCCAAGCAGTCCTTTTATTTTCAAACTATTTGGCTAATGTCAAAGGTGAAGTTATATATATATATTTTGTCACTTAATTTTGTTTTTTGAAAATTTTACATAGGACTATTTTGCAAAATGCTTAAAAAATAAATGGTATTTAGCCATTTTCTCTGTATATTTTTTAACCCAATTACACTTGAGTCTTTTAACTATTGAAAAACATAATTATCCACCCAATTTTAGAAATGCATTACACATAACCCCCTGATGCTTGTATTGTTGTTAACTTTAACAAAATTTAACATTGAAAATCAATTTATCCCTCAACTGTTTATTTTGGAGAGTGGCAAATTGTTCTTTCAATGTTAATTTCTATCAAACTTAACACCGAAATAAATGGTAGGGGATATTGAAACAAAGTTATAACTCTAGGAGATTAATTGTGTGTGTTTTTAATAGTTTAAGGGATTAAATGTGTTCGAAGTGACAATTTAAGGTTAAAATGTGTAATTTGCCTTATTTTTATTTAGCCTATAAATTAGACTTTGCCTTTAAAAGTTTGGATTTGTTTTTAAATTAGTCATTGAGGTTTCAAATTTTTTATTTTAGTCATTCACATTTAATTTCTTTTTCATTGTTCTTATTATCCATCTTCATTGGTAATTTGACTGTAAAGATGATTAATGTTTAGTTATCAAAAGTTTAAGACATGTTACTCATATTTTGCTATGGTCACCAAAAGCCACGTCTTGGTTTTTTGCACATGGTGATGATGTTGATGATTACTAATAGAGACATGGCTTATAGCAACCTTTAACAAAATATGGGTGACATGTCTTAATGCCTAAACACTTATCTAACAAATGATGGTTAGACTCCTAACAAAGATGAACTAATGAACGCCATAGTTACCATAAAAATTATATCAAACATGAAATGTCAAAATGGGAAATTTGAAATCTCGAAAGCCAAAATAGAAACAATCTTAAACTTTTAACGATAACGCAATAATTTAATCTTTAGTTTACTATGTTTCATTTTGGTTCCCTTTAAAACATGAGAACCCCTCTCATGCAGATTTTTCCCCCCCCCAAATAAGGGATCCTTGCCCCTAGACCCTAGTGTACATATATAAGTTACATTTTGCATANGAGATAGTTTTAGTTTATAACGTCCACTTCTGATAATAATTCTTTATCATCATATCAAAACACTAATAAGTTTCTGATGTAGATAGAGAATTGAACTCTAAATTTCTTATTCAATCATCAAAAACTTTACTAATTGAGCTAAATGAAACCCACTTATCTATTCAAAGTACATCTTAAAATCTACTTTTAGTAATAAAATATCAAGTTAATTCATATATATATATATATATATATATATTTCAATTATTAGTATTGGCACTTTATCCGCCTTGAACATTAGATCTATCGGTGCATGGGACGGATGTGATTTTGACATTGAAAAGCAGCCTTTTAGGTGCACGTATGGGCAAAAATTTTATTGGTCGGTAAGCGGACAAATTAGAAAAGGAATTTTACCTAATTTTTGTTTTGTTTTTTATTTTTAACTCTGAAGGACAAAACCATAAAAAGCTATAAACTTTGCTCTCGTGTATCCCTCTAGCTGCCTTAATTGGCATCAACGGCAGACCTTAGATGTGTGCATATTTTTTGTCGCAACCCAGGCTCTTGTTCTAACTCTTTCTTTTCAGTTAAGTGAAATATTATAATATAATAAGACTAAAGTGACTTAATTTTCTTTCTCTAAAAAGGGGAAAATAAAATACTTAATTTTGTCATATCTCAACCAAAAAGTTAAGAAATTCATATTTTTCTTTTACACTAAATTTAGGAGACCAAAATGCAATGGATCACTTCTATTTAGAGTATTTTACAATCACACAATATTCTTAATACATTTCTTTGCTTCACCCACTATGCACTTATATTATGATTTATGTCCTCTTAAATCTGTCATTGAGAATAATCTCTTTGTCATTGAGAATAAAAGGAAAATAATTTTCTTTTAAGGTGGCTTTTTTCCCTTTTTGTTTTTTCATTCCAAGAACCTGTAACATGGATGATCCGACTAAATGCTCAGTTCTACCATTTAACTTGTGTAAGTAAATAAAAATAAGGACCTATATGTCATTTCCATCACATCTTTGAATGATAGATTTTGACTAAGTCCTCTGTTACTATTTAACTCGTGCAAGGAAATAAAAACGAGAACCTACATTCACTCTGTCAAATAGTTGAATGATGGTTTTTGGATATGATTTAAAGTAAATCTAGGGTTTAGATTGTACCGACATTAAATACTGTTAACTATAAAATTTTAATCACAATCAAATTTTAAAGAGATTTACTAATGTTTATCTTTAAGGCATATATTAGTAAACTATTTTTAGAAACATTTTATAGAAAAACTAAAAAATAATTCACTATTTTGACAATTTTTTCAATTTTTCATAAAATTTTTTTCCAAAATTGATGGCTCTGACCCAATTTTAAATGAGTTAACACAATCTAAATCTTAGATTTATCTCACTTTAAACAGTCTTTAAATTGAAATAGAGAGAATCAAAATCCATAGATTTCAATATGCTTGTGTGGTTGGGCAGTCATATGGCCCAAAGTTATGAGCAGGTTTCACACTTTGCAAAGGATGTTCCCCCTACCAAAGATTTAAAATCCTAAATAAAAAAAAAAATAAAAAAAAAGAGGGAACCTTCATATTTGAGCCGGACCATCCTAGTTGATGCAAACGATTTTACTAGATTTAAAATTAAATGCGCGTTTTAGGTGAAAGTTATGATATTATATAATATAACTTGATTTATTAATTCCAGCAGATTTTAATAGAAATTAATGACTGAAAATAAAATATAATAAGTGTTAGTTTGGATACAAAATGCATCTACGTTTGTGAATGGGCTGTGTTTTTTGTGTGGGTTCCATGCACTGTTCACTAGACCTGCAAGTATGAATTTTAACAAATTTTTCTTTAAAATTAGGTCTCACGGCACTATTTCCACATTTAAAAATTATTTTGCTACAGTATTTTTCAATTTACAATTTTTAGCAATAAACAATATCTAAACAGACCTTTAAGAGATAAGAAAAACATATAAAAAAATGCACATTGCATACAAGCTAAAGCTACTTCACACGCAAGATTTCACATTCAAGATATGCAAGAAGCTTTTATTAAAGGGATTCTTTTTAAAAGTTGTTTATTTACTTCTTTTTGGTAATCAAAGTTGTTTATTTTGTGGGTTTGGTTCCATCAAAAAAAAAAAAAAAGTTGTTTATAAGTAAAGTTTACTTCTTTTTGGCCTTTTGACCCATATTGTGAAAGTGGATAACCAAATACAAAGTAAAGTTTGCTTGTGCATTGTGCTATCCTATAAGTATGAATAATAACAATAATAATGTGAAACACTGGACTTTCCCTTTCGTTCTTCTCAAAGTTTCTTTCTTCCTTTCCCTTTTTCTTTTCAGTATTTAATTACGACCGTTAACCAGTCCTTTCTTCCATCTCATTCATTGCCCAGTCTGTAACATTGTCAGGAACTGATTTTCCAAAACAACTACTTCGTAATTTACAAAGTCACATGGGTGCGACCCTTAACTTATGCATCATTCTGGCCCAAAATGTCAAAATCCGTGAACAACAAGTTTTTTTTTTTGATGGACCGTGAACCACAAGTTAGAAAAAGCTCATTGTCGACTGGACAGACAACATTATAATGTGCCCACTAGGTAACCAAGAAAAATACCAAGTAATTTCATTTCATGTGAACATTGACCCCGTCCAATACGTCTAAAGCTAAAAGTCCACATTATAGTAACGATCGATAGCTCGTGAGTAGAGCCGCCGTCACTGCAACTTCCTTGCACCTTCCATGGAAATTAATGTAGTTTTTTTTTTAACGGAGCTAATTCAAAATAGTGTCATGTCGACATAACGTTATGTCGACGTATGATATGGCGTGCAATTCATGTTAGAAATTTTTTTTTTTTTGAATTAGTAATGATTGACTGACTGACAATGGTAATGACAACGATAATTGTGTTGGTGGTGCCTTGAGGATCACGATGGACACAGGTTGACAAGCCAAAGTGACATTTTTCTTGCCAATCATTCATTTATTGCCGTTTGAATGAATTGTTCCTCGAAACCACACAGAAACTTCATGGTTGCATAACCCAGAGAAATAGATAGTTTAAACACCGCTTTTCCGTGCATCCATTCTCATGCGTCTAGATTTGGACACGGACACATGTTCAAGAGTGAACATATATCCACCATTCAACGTGTCCAATGAAAACTCTTACTAGACACAAGCCACATTCCGCATAAGAATGTACAACAAAATTATGTCATCCTTTTCATATTCATGGTAAGATCATATTCATGGTGATCTTACCATGAATTAAAAAATTAATGTGTATTCTCAAAATACCATAAATACCTACTCTCTCCTCTCACATAAATTATGGGTCTCACTAATTAAATTCATGATAGGTCACACCATTCATGTAAGAGAAAGAAATACGTATTTATGGTATTTCAAAAATACCTAATAATTTTTCCCATGAATTTAATTAGTAAATCTCACTATGAATAAGAAAAAAAAAAGCATTATTCTCCGTGCTCCTAAAGAACATAAGAATTACTCTTAATCTACTAATCCAACCAACCCAACTCAGTCCAATACCTTGGGTTGGGTTCGATTTTTTTATTTTTATATTTTTATATATACATCAATAGTTGAGGGTGAGAGAATTTGAATCCAAAATATTTTCATTAAAAATACTAGAAAGTGTAATTAAACTACAAGACTGTTGGTAAAATTGTTAATTTGATGTATATGGGTTTTTTATAATATTGATAACATAGCTAAACAAATCTTTAAACATTTGTATCATACAAATATATTCAGTAAGGCAACAAAATGGATGGTTAATTATTTTTTATTTAAAAATAATAATATAATGTTAACAAAGCTCATTATTGAACATTTGATTTTTCAAAGCAAATATAATAGATTACTTCTATGTAAAGGTTTAATTGTAATTATCATTCAAGACGTTTTTCCTTTCTCAAATCACTCCTCCAAGGCTCCAACAAACAATGGAACATGATGTTTATTTTCCATCCGCTCATTTCTCTATCATTCTTATTAAATAATAACAATAAAAATTAATAATATTTTTCTCCTACTACTTTTCTATCCTACTTACCTCTTCCATCCGCCCAATTTTCTATCCATCCTATCCATTCTACTTTCCTATCCAACTTACCTCATCCATCCACCCACTCGTATACGTAACATTACTCATACATGATGAACTCACATGTTTGAATCTGGAATAGCTATGCAACACTTCCTTGTGGAATCTGTGCAACACTTCCTTTACGTACACTTCTTGTGTAGAATTGGGAGCCATCACATCCATTTTGTATATTGTCATATTTCTTAGGTTTATTTTTCTTTATGAAGCACGTTGAACAAGCGTGAAAACTAAACCCAAAAGACGAAAATGCAAGTTATTCTGCAAATGTGCCCCACACGGTGAAAACGTAACCCAAAAGACGAAGACGCAAGCTATTCTGCAAATCTGCCCACACACCGCAAAACATATTGACTGACCCGTTAACTCTTGGAGTACATATTTGTGACTAGCTATACTTACAGGATTGAAAACGCTAAACAACGTGACAAACACATTAAGGCAAATTCGGAATGAGGCTTCATTGATCAACCTAGTTGAGAATCTTAACTTAAAAATATCAATTGGTAATTGGTATCAATTACATGTTGATTCTTGCAACATATAAAGCACAAGCTATGGAAGTCTTAACCAATCATAAGTGTAAGCAGTGTTTTAAAATCATATCAATTGGTTCAATTGAGAATCTAGTATGATTAGTAAACCTACGAAGCGGACAGTAGACACCCCAAAATCCATGAACACGTTGGGGACAATTCTGCTTGTGTATCCTCAATGTGTCAAGAGAGAAAAAATATATGTTTTTCATCATAAAGTTTTCTTTGATTTAGATATCTTCTTAAAGATTTTAATAGTTGTTTAGTATAAAAACTAAAAATAAATATAAAGTGTGCCTAAAATAAATAAAATATATCTAAAGATACATATTAATTAATAAATTGTCGTAATCCTAATTTTTCAGGGATTGTCATGTCTAGTGTTGTGTAGTGTCCATGTCTGTGTATGGCGTTATGTCATGTCTGTGTCCATGCTTCTTAGCTTTAAATCGTTTTGATTAAAGCAAACTATATTGAGCTGAATCAACCAGCTCATTGATTCAATCAATAAAAAAAAAAAAAAAAAAAAAAAATGAAAAGCTTGAGAGTGGCATTCCAAAATTAGATAAAAAGGCAGTGCTGTTAGATGTATTTTGTTGATCCTTTACTGTCACAGTTGAAAAACCTTTTTTTTTTTTTAATACAAGATAGAATTCTACTCTAGCCTAATTTAAATGTAAATGTGTGTAAAGCTCCCTCCTGGAGACTTGAACTCTGGCCCTTACCTCCCACATTTCTCACAAGCATTTATACTTGTAGAGTGACCTTCGCACCAAGAGTGTGCAGTGGTATAGTTGAAGAAACTTTATTGAGAGTATTAAACAACTTTACTGAAATTATTAAAATTTGGATAGTATTAACGGACATATTACATAGGGATGGAACAACTTTCCTAATGGTGTCCGTTAACAACTTTTTTGACTTTTTTTTTAAGTTTTGTGTTATTTTTTTCTAGTTTTATAAACTGAGAAGTTAGCTTTATAATAGAAAAAATATATTAAAATAAACTGTGAAGCTACTTTTATGTCTTTTAAATTTTTTTTATTAAATGAGACCTACGTTAAAGAATTTTTAGCAAATACAGCAAGGTGCTTGTTAACATTTCTCTTAAAAATTATGCTAGATGGTCGACCGGTGTGAAATTATAGTGGTCAAATATGGCAACTTTGTCGGTAACGGCTATACAATGAAGGAAGTTTGCATTATGAAAAGGATCCGTACGTGGCCGTGTTGATGTTTTGGTACCGGACCATTGTCTAAAACTAAAAAAGTCAGCAGAGACAGCTGTGGTTCCCACATTTCGGGATCATGAAATAAATTATGGAAGAAAATAACCTATGATTATGGACCATTTCCTTTCCTTTGCCGCTTTCAACAATAATACTCGCTTATTATTAATTTATAATAATAAAACCATTATTCATTTTTATTTTAAACATAGATACAATAGAATTTATAATGTATACAAATTTTATTCTATAATCTTCTCCCAAAAAAAAAAAAGTTAAGGCATTAATATGATTTTTATTTTTTTGGTGTAGGCATTTCGAACTCATTTTACTTATCAAAAAAAAAAAATTCAAATTCAAACTCAAATTTATTATTCCACCACGATATTTTACTAGTTATTAAGCCATCAATTCTGACCACCAAAAGGAAAAAAAGAGAAAAGTTAAAAAGAAAAGTCTCTACATGATGTCGATAATAGAAAGAAAAAAAAAAGAAAAAAAAGAGAAAATTTAACACTTTTTAATGTGATAGATTGTTAGCAATAGATTAAAAAAAATATGTGACTGGTAAATTCAATGAGTACCATAACAAGCTTGTCAACTCAATTGTTGTAAAAAATATTGTCAAATTTTGTATCTATCATTGCTCTGACGGAAATGATTTAGCATCGATTACAACTTTCAAGACAAGCCTGCAATCTCGTTGCCATGCGACCAAAATAAATGAAAGTACTTATTTTTTTTCACATTGCTAAATAGCCTAACATGGGCGGCCTCCAGAAATTAATTGACTAAATGGAATAAGAAAAGACTAGAGAGTAGTGTACAAGGTTCCCTGGGAAGCTACCTAGTAACTTCGTGCCTCCACAGCTCAGCCTATAAAACACAATTAGGTTGTGATATAGACAGAAGTTCTTTCCTTACTGTTTCCTGCTCTGGTCTAATTTCATATCCTTTCCCAATTTCAATTTGAAATTCTAACACCAATTTTTACGTCAAAAGTCTTGTAGCTATGTAGCTAAATTAGCACCCTCTGGCGTTTTCAATTGGGTTATATTTCTCTACTTTTTTACAAAAAGACAAAAACCATGACAGGAAGCCACGATGTGCACCATGGTTGTGGCACATTGTTTACCATAGCTACTGCCACCATCACCAGAGCCCATAAGCGGTGGCGCATTGCTTATTTAGCAATCTCTTCTATCCGTTTCATGGTCTTCCTTACCAAAGAGATCGGGCCTAAAAGAAACAAGGATAATTCTAGCATCTTGAAGGCTCACTTATACACCACTCTTGATATTGAACCATGCAGCTCCAACCATGTTGAAATTGAACACGTGCCTTGCTCCATTGTCCCCAAAATTGATCAAAATATTCTCACAGAAATTGTGAAGGAAAAGGACATAATAGCTATTCCATGTTCCTTTGTCCCCAACATTGATCAAACTACTCTCACAGAAATTGTGAAAGAGAGAGATATTATAGCTCTTCACAGTTTTGGCAGTGTGGAAGGTGTCGCATCTGCTCTCAAGACAAGTCTAGAGAATGGGATTCATGGCCACGATCAAGAAGTCAGCCAGCGGCGTGCAATGTTTGGTGCAAACACATACCACAAGCCGCCTCCAAAAGGGCTCCTATTTCATGTGGTGGATGCTTTCAAAGACCCCACCATCCTTATCCTGTTGGTTTGTGCTGCCATTTCTCTTGGTTTTGGCATCAAACAAAATGGGGTGCAAGAAGGCTGGTACGAAGGTGGAAGTATCTTTGCAGCAGTATTTCTAGTTATCGTAGTCTCTGCCTTCAGTAACTTCAGACAGGAGAGACAGTTCCACAAGTTATCAAAACTAACCAACAACATCAAAGTAGACGTTCTTAGAGACATGCGCCGCCAAGAAATCTCCATTTTTAACATTGTTGTTGGAGATGTTGCATTTTTAAGTACAGGTGATCAAGTACCAGCTGACGGATTGTTCATAGATGGCCACTCATTGCTGATAGATGAGTCAAGCATGACAGGAGAGAGTGATCATGTGGAAGTAGATTCTACTGGGAATCCGTTCTTGCTCTCTGGTTCAAAGGTGGCAGATGGGTATGGTCGAATGCTCATTACATCTGTGGGCATGAACACTGCATGGGGTAATATGATGAGCTCAATATCTCATGACACCAATGAAAAGACACCTTTACAAGCAAGGCTTGATAAATTAAGCACTTCTATCGGAAAGGTAGGCCTTACAGTTGCTTTACTAGTCCTTGTAATCATGTTTATTCGCTATTTCACGGGCAACACAAAAGATAAAAATGGGAAGACAGAGTACCTTGGTAGCAAAACAAATTTAGATAATGTAATCAATGGAGTTGTGCGCATTGTTGCTACTGCAGTCACTATCGTGGTGGTGGCAATCCCTGAAGGTCTGCCATTGGCTGTCACACTCACACTTGCCTACTCCATGAAGAGAATGATGGTTGATCAGGCAATGGTTAGGAAACTTTCAGCGTGTGAAACAATGGGATCAGCAACAATTATCTGCACCGATAAAACCGGCACCTTGACATTGAATCAGATGAAAGTGACCAAGTTTTGGCTTGGTGAAGAATCCATTGAAGAAGATTCTTCGATTGTAATTGCACCAAACGTTATTACACTATTCCACCAAGGAGTTGGTTTAAACACGACTGGTTCTATCTACAAACCTGCATCTGGATCTGAACCAGAAATTTTTGGTAGTCCAACCGAAAAAGCAATTCTATCTTGGGCTGTTTTGGGATTGGGTATGGACGTGGAAAAGTTAAAGCAAGATTATACAGTTCTCCATGTTGAAACCTTCAACTCCATGAAGAAAAGAAGTGGGGTTGCAATAAAGAATAAGGATGATAACACCATCCATGTGCACTGGAAAGGAGCTGCAGAGTTAATCCTAGCAATGTGTTCAAGTTTCTGTGAAAGTAGTGGGAATACAAATTCCCTAGATGAAGCTAGAAATAAGTTCGAGAAAATAATCCAGGGCATGGCAGCTAGTAGCCTTCGATGCATTGCTTTCGCTTATAAGCAAATATCAGAAAAAGAAATGGGATGCCATGATGACAAGAGGACGAACCAACGACTAAAAGAAAATGGCTTAACCTTGCTAGGGATAGTTGGTCTCAAGGATCCATGCCGACCGGGTGTCAACGAAGCTGTGGAAGCTTGCAGAATCGCTGGAGTGAAGATCAAAATGATCACGGGAGACAATGTTTTCACAGCAAAAGCTATAGCTACAGAATGCGGTATACTAAAGCAGAGTCATCAATTAAATGAAGTGGTAGAAGGCGTGGAGTTTCGAAACTACACGGACGAAGAAAGAATGGAGAAAGTTGAGAAGATCCGTGTCATGGCAAGGTCATCCCCATTCGACAAGCTTCTAATGGTACAATGCTTGAAACGGAAAGGCCATGTGGTTGCAGTCACTGGAGATGGCACAAATGATGCACCTGCTTTAAAAGAAGCTGACATAGGACTCTCCATGGGCATTCAAGGAACTGAAGTGGCTAAGGAGAGCTCAGATATTGTAATCTTGGATGATAACTTCACCTCAGTGGCCACGGTTTTAAGATGGGGACGATGTGTTTATAATAATATCCAGAAATTTATCCAATTTCAATTAACTGTGAATGTTGCAGCTCTTGTAATCAACTTTATTGCAGCAGTTTCCGCTGGAGAGGTTCCCCTAACAACAGTCCAGTTGTTATGGGTCAATCTCATCATGGATACACTGGGAGCTCTGGCCCTTGCTACAGAGCGTCCTACTGATGAACTAATGCACAAGTTGCCCGTGGGTCGGACAGGGCCTCTAATAACAAATATTATGTGGAGGAACCTCTTAGCTCAAGCCTTATTCCAGATATCAGTCCTGTTGACTTTACAGTTCAAGGGTGAGTCTATCTTCAATACTACAAAAGAGGTAAACAATACAATTATTTTCAACACTTTTGTTCTCTGCCAAGTTTTTAATGAGTTCAATTCAAGAAGCATGGAGAAGAAGAATGTTTTCAAAGGAATTCACAAGAACAAACTTTTTATTGGAATTGTGGGGATAACAATTATTCTTCAAATTGTGATGGTAGAATTTCTAAAGAAGTTTGCAAATACAGAGAAATTGAATGGGTTACAGTGGGGCGTTTGCATTGCGATTGCAGCTGTATCATGGCCAATTGGTTGGATTGTAAAGTTTATACCTGTCTCAGATAAACCATTCCTTAATTACCTCAAAAGACCAAAAGTGGTATTTACGAGGACTATGAGGTTGATCTATCAAACGCAAGCATCTTCCTCTAGGTTTGGAATTGGTTGTAGGAGAACATTAAGGCCTTGAGTAAAACATGGGAAAAGTTGCTTCTTTTAAGTGGCTCTATCGAAAATTGTTATTTTATAAATCTTACTCGTCAAGCCCAAGCTCACTTTGTAGTAAGTTCATGACAGCTATAGCTCAAGCTCAAACATTAAATATTGTTGTCTTGTGTGGATGTTTTATTTTCTTGTTCATATGAATGCGCTTCCGCTAGCCCCAAATCACAACATAGTTTATACTTCTCTTTACAATCATCTCTTCTACTTTGTTCTTACGCTAATGCTGACTGGGCATATGGCCTTACTTATTGTTGTTCAACCTTAGCCTTCTAATGTGAGCATGTGCTCAGTCAATTAGTCATGTGTGTTAAAACAATTAAGCATGTATGTAATTAGAAGTTTGTTAGTTAGTTAGTGCCAAATGGCCAGTTAGTTAGAGAGGTTGTTAGGCCAATCTTGGCCGTTGTACTCAACTAGGCCTTAATATAAATGGCTTCCATTCATTGTAATCAGGCATCATGAAATGTTAAGCACATTTTAGTCTCTTGAATCTCTCTTTTCTCTCTCTTTCTCAAGGAGGCCTGGCTACCTCAAATTAGCCACCCAGATATCCCATTTACCTTATTTAGGTTCATAACATATTGTGCCCTGCATGACGCTCGTTATGCGCTTCTTTGGTTGCGATGGTTGTTGCACCGTGACAACCAAAGTGCTATTTAGATAGTCCATAATGATATCTTTCATAACCAAACTAAACATATTGAGCATTGCCAATGGGTGTGGCTTGAATTACCATCAAGTCAGTCAAATTACGATTAAATTCAACTTGCAAAAGCAGTCCATATTATTTTCAACCTCTCATTGTTCTAAGAAGTGTGAGTGAAAGTCACGACATAAATCAATCCACTTGTCATGTTTGTTTTGTGTGAAAGAGTGCCGTGTCATGGCACAAAATAGTGTTTCTCTAGTATTTGTTGTGTGTAAGAAAGATCTTTGAGTGTATCTAAGCTTCAAGTTTATTGAGAGAGTCTTTGTACCACTATTATAGTTCCCTAATATCTTAGCAGAACTTTCTCCTTGTCACCCCCTTGTGGATGTAGGCAATATGCCAAACCACATAGATTCTTGTACTTTTTGTGTGTATGCTTGTTGATTTATCTATGTCTTTATTGTTATTGGTTTGAATCCGCAGTTTTATTGCACAACAATAATGACCTATCACTTTGTCTATCATCATATCCTTTAGGACACTCTACAGATTCACTCAATTGCTTCTCTTGATCAGCTCACCAACATTTTACTAAACCACTTCCACTAGGCTGCTTTCGCAATTATATATCCAACTCGGTATCTCTTAACCCATCTTGAGTTCAAGTTGATTGTTGGAATATATCAAGTAGGCCCATACAATTGAGTACCACACTGCCTTGTACTTTTATACTATAGGTCTATAGGTGTAACTTATACTATCCTAGCAAGGTTAGTAAGCATATATATAATGGCTCTCATGCACTTTATATTTAATTTTAATTATATTACTCAGTTTTTTCATTACCAAGATAAATTTTAAAAAATTAAAGAATCTGTGATAGCATCTCTCCTGAGCCACTTGAAGAATGCTACTAGCCCACATGTATGCTTAATGTCCTAACTTTTTACACAACTGGCCCATGCCCTAGGTTGACCACCAGCATAAATCTTGGTGACAGAATATATGTTTGAATAACTTACCACTTGAAAAGGCTCTAGGATGATAGATAAATTAACACATCATGTTTAATGAACCACTGATAAAGATGAAATTGACAATTAAAGGATTTGTGTAGCTGACCAAATGGTATAACGCCATTAAGTGGCGTATTATTCTCTTGGTTAATCATTATGTAGGATCCACCACTGGGCTCATAAGTGAGCATATTTTATGCTCCTTAGCATTGTTCTGGTTTTAGATGTTCAGCTCTCATATGGGGAAAAACTTGGAAGAATTTCTAGTCCAAACACTTCGGTTTTCAGACTCAAATCCAGTCTTGGATTCAGTTTCATGAGGTTGCTATGCACATGTAGTTACAATTTCTTCTTCTAAAATTTGATCTTATCAACAATATAAATCCTGCCCATGAACTGTAATTTTTCTATTTTCCCATATATCAAAAAGGTAGATTAACCCTAGAAACTTTTGCATTTTCTTCTTCTTAATAAGGAAATATTTTCTTGGTTACATGTGTAAACCTTCTCCAAACACATTGTTAACCTTATGACCCCAACAAATCAAGGACATAAAAAATTCCATCTAATGGACTTATAAAACCAATTGAACCTTTAGAATTTTTCTTCAAATTTGTAAAAAGAACTCAAGTCTACAAAACAGAAGTTAGATTGAGCATGATCATTTGATTGGGAGGGGATCAGATGATGGTTCAATCTCCCAGCAACATAGAGAGGGATAGTCAACCATGCAAAAAAAAAAAAAAAAATCAATACACTAAAGGCAAAAATAATTAATGAGTTCTAACTCAAATGTCACATCTTTCCCTTGTAAGAGGAAGGTGGAGTGTGAAGTCGTGGGTTCAAGACCCACTGGATGCAAGTGTAACTTACTAATAGAAAAAAATTGACCCAATTTGTGTACAAACTAGCAATTATCTTTGACAGGGAGACAAAGCAAGATATGGACAATGCAAACCTAGCATAATTGGAAACTTCATGAACATATAAAATTCTTGTTGTTTGCAATCACTCCTAAAGCATATTAGCATTCATGAAATAGGTTATATAGAAAGTGGAAGGACTCACATTGGCCAAATATTGATATGAGCAATGAGAATTTTCCCCTGTAGTTCCTGTTTACCTGCAACCATGTTTTCGTTGTAAAGGATAAATCCAAACAAATGCAAGCAAATGCCATTAAGAACAATCGTAAGACTTCATTTGGATGCATGGAAAGGGAATCCGTAGTTCCAAGATCATATTTGGTTGCTTTACATGCCAATGACTTTGGATTTGATTTGAATTTTCACCATAGCAGTTTCAGAGAAAAAGACAGAGCTTTAAATACTGAAATTCCAATCCAAATCCAATTTTGCAAAATCACACATGGGCAATTGCCTATAATCTAATTAAGATTCATAAAAACTTGTGAGATTTAGCCAAAAAAGAAATTCCTTCAGTAGCGTGTAAAGAAAACCCAGTAAGAAACTACTCCTAAAAAAAAAAAAAAAAAAAAACCGTATCAATCATCCAAGTTGAAAGAACAAACTTCCTTAGTTTGCCTTTCAAATATTTATTGATTTTTCACAATCGACACTTATCCGGACTAATTATTAATAAGAATCCAATCAACAATACAAAACCCAAGATAACATCTTAGGAAATAGAATTGGAAGCAAAAGGGCTTTCCCATCTTCACTTTTTATTCAAAAAGAAGATTCGTTTTCCATTCCATGCCATATTTTTGTCAACAAGATTCTAAGAAAACCCAATAAAACACATCTGAATCAGTAATCACCACAATCTGTAAGCAGTGAGCATATGCAAATCAAAGCAAAAGCAATCCCCTTTTCAATTGGGGTTGCTCTTTCTTTTGTAAACAAAGAAACCCATTAAAGATAAGGCCGTTTTTCATCGGTTTCACCATAGCTTTCAATTAATATGCATGGAAAAGTTTATAACCATAATAGAAGAAGAGAAAACAAAAACAAAAACAAGAATACACGAAAAGTGAAGGCTAGCTGAGAAGGAGAACTCACCTTTGTTGTTCTTCTGCAACTGCAATGCATCGGACTCAAAGCAAAGTGTTTTGAGTTTTGGGTGGCATTCGAAGTGGAGCAGTTGGGAATCCTGGGGGACCCGCCATTTTTAGTTTTTTCTTTTCTGAGAACTTTCTTTTTTGCTGCTTGAATTTTCTGATAACTTTCTCTTTGTGAATTTTCTTTTCACTTTTTTTTTTAGGGAAATTGTTCAATTAAATTCGCCTTATATAGGCATCAATGGACCACCTTTTTTTTTTTTTTCATCTTTAAGTTTCTTAGACGGTTCTTCTAAAAAAAAAGTTTCTTAGACATTTCACGTTTCTTCTCTTTAAAAAAAAAAAAAAAATCTTTATCAGTTTAATTTTTTTTTTTTTTTTTTTTTTTTGAGAAACAACAATCTACTTATTGATATCAATTTATGCATATCTTATACAAATCCTAATTTATTTACTAACTGCAAAGTATGAAAAAGATGATGGTCTACCCATTATTTTTGGGTAAATAAACACAATTCCTGCCTCTTTCATAATAAAGTTAGTGTTTTGTTTTCTATATACTGTTCTATTAATTAATTTTTTATTAAAAAAAAGGTGAAATGATATATGATATGACAATAAATGATTTCAATGAACAGGAATTTATGCTCTTATGTGATTTATGATTCAATAACTATTGATGTTGTGGGGGCAAAAGTGACCCTTGGTTACTTTGCCACGGTCACATGCTTATATTTTTCTCCTGGTAGACATTATACATGATTCATTAGATATCTCTGGTCATTACATCATATTGGGTCACTCTGTTTGGTGACCATGCTTGGATTCCAAAATAATCAATCAATGATTGAATTGCTTGAGCCTGGATGTCGGTATCCCTATCCATTTAGATATCAACAGTCATCTTTGACTGATTAGCATTGCCATGTCCATTGGTCCACTCCACAAAAAAGGATTCAATTGGATTGGTCAGTCAGTCAATTCATGGATCTAGGCTCTTTTTAACACATGGGTTAGCCCATCTATTGCAATCCAAACACTATGAACCACCAACACTCTCATGAATGACAATATTAAAGGACTACTTCCCAATAAATAAATAAAATGCGCCCCAAGTCTTAGTGTCCTCGTTACCAAATGCACTCCCCTCCCCCACCATCTCTTCCAAGAAAAATAAAGGAAAAAGAAGAAGAAAAAAAAAACTCTTTGCTGAGTGTATGTTTGTGGGACCATTTTTAATTTTACTTTCTGCTTTATAAGTATCTCATTATTCAACTACTTCTCAGAAACATCCATCTAGAGGTTGCTTTTGAATGTTCATTGATGCACATCATTATTCATTTCAATGTTTTTTTCTCAAATTCTTTATACTGATCTTGGTGTCTTCTTAATGATTATAATGATAGAGTAAAAAGCTGAGAACAGTGCATGTGGGCTGACACATGTCCTTGACCAAGTTCTGTCATATAGACATTTATATCTCTATGAGACATAGAGACAGGGTTTAGGACCCAATGTCTTTGGAAAGCTGAATTATGGTCTGCCTTTAAAATATAATAGGGTAATAATCAAGCATATACCAATCATCTCCAAGATGTTATAGTGATCTACTTTACATGGTATATTGAAATGGTCTGCATTATTTGTCTGTTTACCTGTGTACATGTGACATGTGAGTTTATTTGCGTAAAGTGATGGGATTTGAATTATTTTAGTATAGGCTAATTCACTTATGATTATATTATTTAAAGGATTGACATAAGTGAATTTAGAGGTCAACTGTGCTTGACAATGTGAAATCGTTTATACTTGTGCCCACAAATGATTTGTTCATAGAAAGTTTGCTATGATATCACTTTCAACCACGATAAAGATCAAAACAGACTTACGGCTACTATTTATTAAAAATAAAAATTTAAACATGTGAAGCAAAATAAAAGTGTAGGTCTTGATATGATTAAGAGCTGGATTTGATTTTACATTTAAGGGGTTTGTAAGATTACATTTCTTAGAATAAAAGTAAAAAATTAATTTATCCTATCCTATCAGCTGAATGTTTTGGGGCAAGTGGTAGTTTATTATGGTATTTGAGTGGGAGGTTGTAAGCTTTGAATCCATATCCACTCTACCTCCTATTTAAAACTTAAAAAATTCTGAGTTGGGTCCCACTTATGGAGGGGGACTTTGAGCCCACGGGAAGTGTTAGAATAATGGTTAAGTGTGCACCCTTTCCAATAGGCTTAAGCTTTTTGGAAAAATTGTAGTTTATTAACATTGAACTTGAATGTGCTGTAAAATATAACTGTGCTTTATCATCCCTATATTGATTCTTTTATTTAACCTAGGTGGGAAGGATTTGCTCATGTTGCACTTTGTTGCTGGAACCAAAGGCAACCTCAGGATGCCCCTTCTTCTGAGTCTCTGTTAGAATTTCTTGATGTTATTTCTGTGAATCTCTTGCATGTTGCAATTGGGCAAATAGGAGATTCTGATCCTAACTTCCGGAAGGCTTGTTTGGTTGGTGCAATGTCTTTGCCATCAGACACCAGTTATAGGCTTGATCAGAATCAGAAAACCATTTTCAGTCACTTGATTAATAAGATCGATACAGAGTCCGGGTTTTTGGATTCTCTGAGGACTATAGAAGTTGCAATGCAGAAAAATGAAGACCCCTTTCAACGGATCAGATGGCTCCGGCTTCTCAATGCAGATGGAGAAACTACTGGACATGATTGGAATTTTTCTTTAATGGAGGCCTCTAAGTTATTCCCTTTATGCGTTGAACACAAAGACAAGGCAGAAGAAGCATTTATGCATGTAAAGTCTAGGTTTTGTGATGAGGTGTTATTTGGGGATGTATTAGATTGCTATAAATTGCTGCTTGACAAGTACAGGAAGGCCAGAAAGCAATATATGAATGGAATGATTTCACTGCAATGCACATCTTGATTTCTTTTACCTATGTTTCAAACTTTCTTCTTTGATGTTGTGCACTTTTTTCTTCTTCTTTTTTCCTCTCTCAACAGGTTTCGCTGCTATCCTTAGGCAAAGGAGTGTGTCCAAAGGCAGCCAATGCCGTTGGCAAAGGTAGTTTATTACCTCTCTGGCCAAAATAAAAACAGAATGTTCTTGCCCTCCTTATTAACTTCTTATGATCTGATATCTGATTATTCTGATGGTAGGACACTTCCCTATTGAAATTTTGAAAATGGTATTAGGACGTTTATTTCTGTTGAAAGTTGTTTTTGTAAGCTACTGGACACAAAATTCATTGACTTATGGCTGCACTAATTCTGTCACTTGAGAAAAATGGCAACGTTACATTGATTCATTGAACTTAAAGAAGATGTAATATTCAAGTTTGTCTGCTTTGGACAATGTTATATTTTTGCAAGGGCACTTGTGCAATGTTTGGATGAGAAGATTTTTAAGTGAGATTATATGCAAAGTTGTCGTTTGAGAATTTTTCAATATTGATTTTCCTTGTTTGGATTAATAATACAGCTGTTTCATAAAATTTGTAGGTTTTTGAAGTTGGGATTTTCAAGTATCTAAATCTATATTCAAATATCATAATGGTTCATTTGAATGGAACTATAGTAGTATTTGAACTTTTGAAGAAAAAGGATTTGAAGAGCAGTCCTTAGTTTTATTGGTTTTGAATAAAGTCTCATGGGTACAATTTTTTCCATTGATAAATTTCTTGGAAGGATTCAAACCTTATTGATATTAACGTGTAGATAAGAAATTATTAAATGTAAGATGTCATTTTAAATTCATAACACGACTTTAATTTACAAACTTGCATAGATAAAGTGCACAAAACAATATCCTATTTCAAGGTGGGGGAAAAAAACAATATCAATAGTAAATACTTTGTCTTTACTTTTTTAATCTATCCAGACATATTACACAACTTCCTCATAAAAGAGAATAAGCAGTCTTAAGGTTTAGGGTGTCTAGGCGTTGGAGTTGGATGTGTTGTCACCCCATGGTAATCAACTTGGTAGACAAGCTCATCCAAATTGTACCCGCTGCTTGTACTTTTCTTTGCTATGGAACCTTCTTGGATGGTAGATCCTTTCATCTTTTCAACATTCTGCATTTCAAAGACCATTAATGCTTCTTGTACTATGATTCAAATGTAAACAAATCAGGGAAGAGTAGTGGAATGAAAAGCTGAAGATTGCATTTGATGTAAGAATTTAAAATCAAGGGATCTAAGTAGCAATTTTTAAGTGTAATTTGCTTGTTAATACATGGTTCCTTTGAGCAATAAGAAAAGGGCAAGGTTTAGGTCCAATACAATGGAGCATTCAATCCAAGTCATGTCCATAAGAAAAATAAAATGGTTGTTTCAATAAATCATTTGTGTTATGACTTTGCAACATATGACACATAAATAATTCAAATCGATATGTTAGTAAGGTTGAAATCAGACAATAAATTTATCAGTTCAAAAATTGATACTTTTCATATATTTCATTCAATTCATTTTAATTAAATATTAAAATTGGAAACATTATCTTCCAATGTTTCCATTCCAATGAATCTAAACAAAATTTTGGTTATGCTTTTCATAGTTTCAAAACCACTACTACTAAATCATCCTCCATTATGCTGAATTGAATGGTATTATTAACTTGTCAATGTTGAATTTTCTAAAATTGTATTGAGTGTTATTATTTTAAATTTTAAATGATGTGACATTCTATATACTATTAGATCCTGTAAATAAAATCTTAACCATGAAATGAACCATTTCCTTTTGAAGTGGAGATGATCATGTTTGTGAAAACAATTAGAACCATATCTACATCAAATAATTTCATCGTGCTTCTTTTGACAAACCATTTGAAACACTAAACATCAAAAGGGAATATATAACTTGCCTTGATTTTGTGGTATTTGTGCTTGTCATGAGTCATAAACATGCTCAATTTCCTCATGGGCTGCCTTTCTTGGAGTAAAACGGTGGAAGAGGAGGTGCTGATAGTCAGAGGGAAGAGGTACAAAATGGTGGTAAGGACGCACAAGAAAATTATATAAGAAGAAGATTTCATTATTTATATAGCTAAAATATAAACTTCCTAATACTTTGTGAGTAAAATAGGCAGAAATCTTAGCCGAGTATATATAGAAGAGCAAAACATGTGAGAGAGGGAGAGAGAGAGAGAGTCTATTATTGCTTAAAGGGGCTGGGGAAACATGTCTGAGCCCATGCCTATGATTCTGATGCTAATGAAAATGAGAGAGAAACAAGGCCAACCCAAAACTCTGAGCCCTACTGAACACAAGCAATGTCCCATGCTCTTTCCAAATCAACTCTCTTGGGGGACTCTTGATGTATTAAAGTGGACCAATTCATATTCACCTTTGGGCATTGTTTGGCCAGGTAAATTGAAAAAATTGATTTCATGTGCATGTTCCACGACAAACAAAACCGGTCACGATTAAATCATTGATCAATGTTTTGTCCTCATCAGTATGGACTCCATCGGGTTATGTCATCTTTTGGCAGCCTCCCTCTCTCTCTCTCTCTCTCTCTCTCTCTCTCTCTCTCTCTCTCTCTCTCTCTCTCTCTCTCCATTTTGTTTGAAATGAATTCATTTCATAGTTAAGATTTATTTTATGAATCTGATAATATATAGAATATCACATTTCAATTCAAGTATTGGCCCTTGACAATCTGGCAAAGTGCACTCATTAACGAAGAATTTAATGAGTCACATTACATTGGGAAGTAACAAAAACTAATAAACAAATACTTCTTTAATTGAAAGTGGCTCAACTCCCTAGAAAAGTTGGTCAAATGCAATAATAAAACTCAACCTTAACCACAATGCACTTTGAAACTTGTTAATCGGGACTTTTTTTTTTTTTGGCAATTATTATCAATCTTTACATATTTTGAGAATTTCTCTTTCTAATAATGTTGTTATATCATATGAAAGGAGTATGAGATTTCCCTATGTCGTGTGCTTAATCTTATGTGCTAGCCGTACAAATGACTGGTTTCAATATTCTTTCAACGATGCCATGGCCCATTGTACATTTTCATTGTCAGCTATAGTGGCATGGAATTACTGATAGATTGAACATAATATGACATCATGAGAGACGGGAGAAAATATTATTGAACTATAGCTGAAGCAGGCAAATCCTCCCCCAACAGAGTCTAAAATTGCGGATTCGCTCTTTAAAAAAGATTGAACTGACAAGTTTTTTTCTTTTTTCTTTTTTTAGCAAGCTTTCAAATTTGTTGTGTAATTCTAGTATATGTTCATTGTAATTAATTTTACTTTTGGGTGCAAGAAAACTAATCCTAATCTTGCTTAGACTGCAGGTAATCCTAACTTTGTAGTGTAACTGTGTAAGTTTTAAAACCTTAAGTTAGCTCATGGTTAGTTTAAGATTTAGCAAACAAACAAGTTTGATTAGCCTCAATTCACTCTAATATCACGATTTAACTTCGTTACAAAGGGTTATAGGTCGGTAATTGCCTCAATGAAGCGGACGTTACTAAATCAAGTACGTTGATGCAAAGTGCAGTAAAAAGACAAAATTAAAGAAAACAAATTAATACATTGTGAGGCAAAAATTATAATAAAACAACTACCATCGATGCATTTAAACTACAATAATTAAAATAAAATAACTTGCGTTAACACACCAATCAGATAACAAAGTATCCTATTCCAAGAATAACAAGAGTAATAAGTATAGATGTGAGTGCTTGTGTCTTTTGCTTGCAATGAGTTTTTTTTTTTTTTTTTTTTGAAAAAGGAGCGCGGGGGCGACCATTGTGACTCACCTCATTGGGCATGACAATAGGGGCACCCCCTGCTAAAGAGTGTAAGATTGAGCCATAATTAATATAATTGGACGTGACCACAAATCTTATCATAGCCCCACGAGAGAGCTAGAAGTTAGGGATAGTTGCAAACAAAAATCTCATAGTTTGTCCATTGGGAATGGAACATGGGACCTAGTGCTCCCGCGTTCACACTAAGACCACTAGGCCACCTCTCTCAGTGGCCAATGAGAGACTCTATTTATACTTGAGGTTTTGATGATTATCTTTAGTTACTTTTAGGAAAAAATATTTTATATTAAATGATACCACGTTATCTATATCAAAATCTAATAAATGAAACACATTTGTGCAAAAATAGCTATCCACTAACATGAGCATGTTAGTTATTTTTTACTAACATATCTCACACTTATTAGATTTTAATATCGTTGACATGGTATCAGTTGATACCAAATACCTTCTCATTACTTAGACCATGGGCATGTCATCCTTAATCTATCAGAAAACTTGTTAGTCGTCCTATCTTCCAATTCAAATTAGTAGACATGGCAAAACGGGTTAGAATTTTTTGATCCGGCCTGAAAAATACTCGACCCAAACCCGATTTTTTTTTACCTAAAGCAAAAACGAGTTGACCCGTGACCCGACCCATGTTTTTTTGCGGGTCAACCCAACCCAACCCGCTACCAGACCTGAACCCGAACTAGTTTTTTAAAACTTTATTTTTTTGGTAAAAAAAAAAAAAAAAAGTAAAATTAAGACAATATTGATTTAATTGTTTATTGTGAGATTTAAGGAAACAATTGATGCATTTACATAACTGCATGCAAATTAATTGAAAGATAAATGCATGTGGTTGAGCATTCTGTAATGTATAAAGATTTTTAGATATCTGTAAAGTTAAAAACATAAATTTAAAATTGTAGATATGTGTGAGAAACATCCACAAGTGTGAAACTAGTGAAGTTAAAGTATCAAATTAGCATAAATTATGAATACTTAGACCTATTTTTTAACAATTTATGTCCAAAATAAATTATAATATTTCTTAGAGTATGTGTTGCTTAACAATGATATGATATTCATAAAAAAGACCATGTATAAATAAGTAAGCAATCAAACTTTAATGTATATCTCAAATTAAAATAGAGTGTCAAACACAATTAATAATAGATTATAAAATTAATTTTCAAGATTGTAAATTTCTTATATGTTTTTATTCTTTATCAAATGAGTTATCTAATAAGTCATTTATAATTTTTTTTTATATTTTGGGATGTTGATATTGTGTAAAAATAAAACTTGTGTATTTGTTTTACTTATCTTTGTGTTATTTTGTTTTAGATAGCAATGTTAGAATATGTATAATATTAAAATTATTAAATAAGTATTAATAAGTTTAACTGAGTTCATTCTTAATATAAGTGGTGAATTCAAAATAATACATTTTATATCAAGTAATTTGTTGCATAACTTTTCAAATGGCAAATACATATTGTTTTCTTTATAAAAAAAATAAAAAATAAAATAAAATAAAATAAATTCATGTGAAAAATACGGGTCAACCTGACCCAACCCAACCCAACCCACAACCTGATTTACTCGAACATGTTTTTAACCCGCTTAAAATGACCCGATTTGACATGTAACCTGTTTGACCTGCAACCCGAACCCGACTCGACCTACTTGTTTTGCCATGTCTACAAAGAACAAAATTTAGTTACAAAATTAGTTGTAACCTTAGTTTACAAACTTACTTAATATCTTTTTATTGAAGGTAAAGTTGGACAAATCCACAATTGGATTACATCTTCTTCTTATATCCTTAATGTTTGCAAAATTTCAAGAAAATTAAAGATCAAGAGTTATGTTATCAATAAATTTTTTTAATTGCAAGTTTTTGTAATTTAAAATTATACACAAAATATAAACTTATAAATCATATAGTAAATAATATCCGATTGACACAAAATTTAACATGTGTATTAAGAGCATAAAAAATATGCAATTCAACAGTTAGATTTTCAAAATATATTATAATATTTATTTTATTAAATGAGTTTGTAGTTTTAAGTTGTAACTAATTTTGTAGCTAAACTTTGTCGGTCTACAAATTAGGTTCTAACTTCTTTGTTTGAATTTTACTTCGCTACCTGCATCCTTCAAAGAATAATGCCACATGTTAATCATGATGATTTCGAGCCTTTAAATTAGTTAGGCCTCCCTCCACGTGTTGTGTCCCCGTCAATGATGACACTTGTATTTTTATTTTAGTACTAACATTAATAATTTACATAGGAGCTTTAATTTCTTGGAAAATTATAGAATTCTGGGAATAAAATGAATATATACTCTTCATCTCACATGAAAATTGAATGTTACTATTAATTTATTTAGTCGAACTCACTATTATGTGAGAAGAATAAGTACGTATTGTCACGTGCTAATTATTGATTTTTCCAAGCCTTTTAAGTAGTTAGGCCTCTCTATGTGTGTTGTGTCCATATGATGACAGTATGACACCTTGTAATTTTATTTCAATACAAACGTTAATAACCTATATAGGAGCTTTTTAATTCTTTGAAAAATTATATAATATTTTGGGAGTAAAATAAATGCATACTCCATATTTCACATAAACAGTGAGTCTCACCATAAATTTACTTAATCTAGCCATAAATAGTGAGTCCCATGAAGTACTCTACAATTACCCAATTCTTCATCTAAGCTAGTCAAGGTTGCTTCTGTTACCAACTTTCTATTCAAGAAATGCAAAGGTGTTAAAATGCAAAATCTTATCAGATAGGCCATTTTGCATTAAAATCATAGAGTTTGCTACTGGGAAAAAAGAAAAAAAAAATTCTTAATTCCCTCAGTAACATTGGTGGAATATTTCTTTTCTATGTCGAAGGAACAGTAGTTTGTTCTGTGTCTTTAGGATTTTGTGCTATGTTTTGTTTTTGTCCGTGTTGGTTGCGTTCTGCAGTTATTCTGTTGAGTGTTTGTGTTGTGGTTTGTACCGTCTGTATTTTGTATCTGGTTTTAGTATAATTTAACCAATTCTTTAAAGACAAAGCTACCGCAAAATTCTTTCTTGTCAATCAAATAACACTTTTAACGTACCTACATTTGTGGGCGTCTTACATCAAAGCTTAAGAAGAAAGGGCCAAACACTAATTGGTACCCTATGAAGGCACCTCGATGTTCACACGATTTAATTGGTAGATTTCAAGTGGCCCATTTCTGGAATGGGTGCAAGAGTATGAAGACGCTGATTTTTCAACAATTAGCGTAGGTACACATTTTTTTTTTTCATAACAATGAAAGTGATAAATTGTGAATGATAAAAAAAATAAATAGTGTCAATGGTGGGCATATGTTAAAAATTAAAAATATATATATATATATATATATTATAGAATATTGTTATTTTTCGCGTTTTAATGTTTTATAAATGAAAGTTCTACTTGTTTATTCCGTAAGCAGTTATATTCATCTCATCGGGGCCAATGACATAATTTCCCTCAAAATTCTATTTATTAATTGACATTCCTAATTATTTATTAATTTATTTTTTTTTAAATTCACACTTCTGAGAAATAAGTAAATAAGTTAATTTGTTTTCCTGTCACTACTATCTTTTTTTTTAATATCCTGAGAGAGCCAGTCACTACTAACTAATGTGCAGAAGTTTCAATTTTTCACTAGAAGTAAGAACTAAGAAGTAAAAAACATGTCACATAAAGATTGACCCAAACATACAAGTATTTTTCCTATGCGATTTGTTTTCCAAATTGGTTCTATAATGCTTAGGAGGCTTCTTTTTTTCCTAAGTAAAAGAATGAGATTATATTACAATAAATCTAAGGTTGCACCTTTTTACACACCTCTTTTTACAACTTTTTTATGTGGTTGACTGTGAATAATATAGAAAAAATAATGGATCCATACGAAAAAGAGACATACAACTAGCCACAATTTGCTAAATAAGATAGTTGTGAAAAATTGTGTGGTTTTAAAATATCTTGTCATATTAATAAAATAAAAAAATAAAAAAAAAACAAAAAATAAAAAAAACCAAAGGTACAAGCCCATCTATAACAAGAAGAGAATGACAGAAGAGAGTGGGCCTTTCGGTATTGCAAGAGGTAACCCAAATTGCAACAAAGTGGGCCAAAGAGTCGGCCTGTCTTAAACAGAATAAAATAAAATAAAAAAGTCACAAAAATCAAACTGAGAAATGGTTCGGTTTAATAGTGATGATAATATTGGAGAAATCCCAATCAGCTTCAAACGTGTTATTGATGGCAGAGATGACCACTGCTCTGACTGCAAATTTTGAAAACAAATAGTAAGAAAAAGTTGCATTTGAAGAATATAGAAAAAACAAAAAATATTATGTTTCCACCATTGGACCTTCGAGGTCACAAGTTTCAAATCTTGCGGTCCACTTATTATTTTCTTAAATTCACACTTCTAGTTTCAATTTTCCAAAAAAAAATATTTTATTCTATAGAAGAAAGTGGCAAAATTTACTGTCCAAGACTCCAAGTATTGTAAAAAAATGTGAGAGTTTTATTAAGTTTAATATACAGAGTTCCCGATTCTCTATTAATACTAATAATTATTAGTGTGAACATAGTATCTGGTGTAAGCAACATAATAAATACTGATACAGCTTCCTTATTTGGAAACCCCATATAACACACATTCTGACTTTATTGGAATTGAAATGTCTTTGGATTTTTAAGAGGTTTAAATAATGTTCCTCTTTTGGAGTGACAGATATAAATGCTTGACACATTTCTTAAATTAATTTGGTTATTTACCATATAGCTTAACATAATATGATTTTTTTTCCTCTTTTTTTCTATGAAATTTGAATATAATGGTAAATTGGTAATTATTAATAATAGATATTTATTTTTATTGTATTTTTGTATCGTTTCTATTGTACATGGAACTATATATTTTACCATTAAATATTTATTATGATTATATATGTTTATATATGAAATTATATATTATGATATGTTGGCCTTGATTGGGGCTCTTAGACAATGGCCTAGCCTAAGAGTTGGCCTTGAATCTTATTATTGTTTTTATTCTTAAAATTTAAAAGATATATTGTTCGAATTTAATATTTTAGTAGCCAAAGATTAAGTTTTTATCCACCCTTGAATTTGCGTTGTGAGTCATATATCAGGCATATACAAGGTAGATTTCAGCTATATAAGTTATAATATTGAACTTTTTATTGTTTTATAACTTGAATAATTTATGGGGATATAAGACACATATAGGGTCCGTTTGGATAGCACTTATTGTTGTTGAAAGTTGCTAAAAACTGATTGTTGCTGAAAACACTGTAGCAAAATAATTTTTAAATGTGTGAATAGTATTGTGGAGCCTACTTTTAATATTAAATATTGTGTGAACAGTGCACGTACAGTATACGCACAGTGTTTTTTGTCTCCTAAAAGTCAATAAGTCCGGCTGCTATAAAATAATAAAAATAAAAATAAAAATAAAAATAAAACTGAAAACGCAACTTTACTTTGAGTGAAAAGTAGTGCTAATCCAAACCGGGTCATAGTTTGCACTTTTCTCAAACAATGATAGGAATTTTTTTTTTTTTTTATACATCGATATATAGTTGGGGAAGAGGAAATTTAAACATTGAATATTTCGGTTGAAAACACTAAGAGATTCCAACCAATTGGATTACAAAACTATTGATGTGATAGGAAATTTTTGGGTTATCAAAATATCTATACTTGTTACAAACTTTCACTAGTATATGAGAAGTATGGGAATGGACCATGAGGTTTTATAAATAAGATGCTACTTTGTATAAATTTCTCTCCATAAATAAATACCATATAGGACCAAAAAAAGAAGAGGAACAAGAATGACATATTCAAGAGAAGAAGGGACTCTCAAAAAAATAAAAATAAAAATAAAAAGGAGAAGAAGGAATTGAATGCTAAGAAGACTGGGCAGTTTACAAAATGATCATTCATCATCTTCTGCCGTTTCTAGTTGAATCTTCTTCAAAATTACAACAAAACGTTATTTCTTTGGTCCAACTACAACTGCATGAATAGGGACAAGAGCTTCGCGTGCATTCACGTAGGAATTCTAAAAAGAGTAGTCTTCACGCACAATCATCACTAATTTCACACCTTTTTTCCAATCCATTAATATTATTCTCCAAAACCAAACTATTGATTAAAGGGTCTAGTTAACGATAAGGATGGAAAACACTACAATTGAGTTATTTTTTTATGGACAGTCAAACCATGCAGGGATGGAACTAGAATTCGAAGTCGAGGAGGGCAAATATAATTTTTCATGGGCTTATTTTCTTTTCTTTTTTTGAAAAACTCATGCGCTTATTTTCTAAAATCTCAAATATATACCTATTATTTAATATTTTAAAAAAATTTGGGAGGACCATAGCCCCCTCTGTTTGTACGTGGTTCCGTCCCTAAAACCACGTACACTTTCAATATTATAATACTCTTTATTTTTATTAATTTTTTTGTTCATTTTGTTACCTATCAATATGGGAGGGACCCATTAAATGCTTCTTTAACGTATGTAAGTGTATCCATTAACAAAAGTCTTGATTAAAACACCTCCATATTAATAAATTTTTTAATTCATTTTCGTTTTTGAAAATGACTGTTTGGAAAAATGCATCTTATGTATTCCCTTTTACACAATGTGAGTCTCACTTAGCCATGGAACCGACTCATCATCGAAGAAAATATATATATCTGATTTATGAAATAATTGTGGATTATTTGTAAACACTCTTTAATTCATGAGCTAAAATATCAAGAAAATGTGATTGGCAACCAAATATATAAAAATGGTTTTGTTAATAGGTGCCCTTAATTAGGGCATTTGTTAAACCAATACTCTTAGGATATCGGTTAAATTTTTCCTATTATAAAAGATGGAATTTAGGTGAGAAGAATATTAGTTCTTACTTAAATAATAGATTCCAATAAGCTCAACAAATAAAATATTTTGTCATCAATTAAAAAGATTTAGATTTGAACTCTTACTACACCAAAAATTAATTAGTATATTAGACTAATGATAAAAAATAATCATATCAAAACAAATGCAATAGACTAAAATTCTGTCCTATTTATAATTTCTTTTTTAAAGTTATAAATTAGATATATATGTATGACAAAGCACTATGATAGGAAAGTGTTTGGAAAGATATGTTATGGTGGACTCAAAGACAAAGTTGGCTCAAAAAAATATCCCGTGGAATTCGTGTATAAAGTCAAAGCCGCAGCCATGGCATTAAGGTAGTTTTGGTTTCCTAAAGGGAGTCATAATTCTAACGCATGCTTTTACTCTTTTTCACATCTAATAGTTGTCATTAGTACTAATTACTCAATATTACATAAATATTCATAAAATCAAATTCCCACTAATAACTGATTGATATTTAATACCCTCCCTCTTTAAAATCTCTATCAAATCCTCTCCTTTTTATTTCCTTCCAACTTTCCCATTTGATAAAATTATATTCACACCTCTCTCTCTCTCTCTCTCTCTCTTTTTCTTTTTCTTTTTCTTTGTATCTATCTCTTTCAACCATGGAAGATGATGAAGCATGCAACACAAAGCTCCGTCTCGGACTTGGCTTGGGTGACTATGTTCCGAGGAAAAAGAGACATGATGAGAAGGCTAAGCCTGTGGTTTCCTTGGACTTAGCGTTTGCTCTGCGCCCAAAACAAGAAGCTATGAACGTTGATCATAAGGCAGATAGATCAAGTTTCAAGAAAATGGAGAGAGACCATGACTACCCAAGTAAGGAAAATGGTTCCATTAACAACAAGAAGGATGGAGGGAGAAAGAAACTGAGGCTCTCAAAAGAGCAATCTTCCTTGCTTGAAGATAGCTTCAAAATTCACAGCACCCTTACTCCGGTACTTTTTTCAATGAATTTCTTCATTTTTCTTTTGAAAGATTAGTCTTTTTTTATTATAAAGAAAATTAATCTAAGCGCCCACATATTGATTCACAGTGGATTCCAATTAACTCAAACAATAAAATGATTTGATTCAAATCTCACTAAACCAAAGAGAAACCGAATGATGTTTTAACTGATTATAAAGAGTAATTATTATACTTTTTTTTTTTGTTGCTAACCAAGAGTAATTATTATACGGTTGATGTTATAGGCTTCAATCCTATTATATTTATAATATATATATATATATATATATTGATGCACAGAGAAATTTCCTCGGGCATTGCAAATATCCCATATGGATGCTAGTTTGTGTTAGGATTTAACATAATTTCTAGAGGCACAATAAGTTCAGTGCATGAAATTTTCTGCCTTGGGTGCACATATCATATGTGTTATTTATTGTATATATATTTAATTTACATTTATATATTTATGCGTTCAAGAGTCTGCATTAATGGGTATTGGAAAAAACATGCAGGCACAGAAACAGGCACTTTCTCAGCAATTGAATCTGAAGCCTAGACAAGTGGAAGTTTGGTTTCAAAACCGAAGAGCAAGGTAATTTTGCTTCATAAATGAATTTTTTATGTTGTTCATTCTTGTATTTTTTTTGTTTGTAATTATGTTAACAAGAAAGACAAATTCATGTTGCAGAACCAAGCTGAAGCAAACAGAAGTAGACTGTGAATTCTTGAAGAAATGCTGTGAAAGTTTAAGTGAAGAGAATAAAAGATTGAAGAAAGAACTACAGGAGCTACGATCATTAAAAGTTGGACCATCACCATTATACATTCAGATCCAAAAGGCTGCAACACTTACAATGTGCACATCGTGTGAGAAAAGCATAAAAGCTAATGAAGTGAAGGGTAATGAGGCCGTCTTTGATGTGGTCCGGAAGAATAATGATAAATTGCAGAGCGGCTTGGATGGCTCAAACTGAGAGATTCTAATTACTTCATTCATAGCCATAGCCATATAGGTGCGACTCCAGCAACAACAACTTAACAATACTTGTCGATGTGTAATACAGACAGTTACAAATCAATTTATTTATGAGCGTTTCGCTTTATGTTTCACCCATTGCAATGTCATGTTTCTGATTTTTTTTTCTTTTTAATTTTAAAATTTTGCTACTTTTTAAGGAAAACAAAAAATGACGCTTGACAAACAGTAATTGATGGAGCTTAAAGTTGAAAGATCATTACCTTGAGCGTTTCATTTTATGTTTCACCAATTACAATGTTATATGTCTAATTTTTCTTCTTTCATTTTATTTTTTGGTTTACTTTTTTAGGAAACTAAAAAATGACGTTTAGCTGACAATAATTTGTGAAGTATAAAGTTGAATATTCATTATTATGAGCGTTTCACATTATACTCCACCAATTATAAAATGTCACGTGTCTAATTTTTTTTTTGTTTTTTCCATTTTAATATTGGTTACTTTATTTTTTTTTTTTAAAAAGTGACATCTGACAAGCAGTAATTGGTGAAATATAAAATTGAATACTCAAAATGAAACGTAGTCATTTAGATTCAAACCAAGTATTTCTTGAATGGTTAGTACCTCAAGAGGTACCCTAAGTTTTTAACTTATAAGAAACTAGGGTAGAATAAATTGTTGAAAGTTTAATGGATGGTTAGGCACAATATCAAATACTTTCATGGAGACTTTGAAGTTTTTTTTTTTTTTTTTTTTGAGAATGATGGAGACTTTGAAGTTGAAAGCTAAACTAGAAGCAAATATAATTTTTGTTTGGTCATTTGTTTTTTTTCCAATCATTCCCATTTGATACATTCGAGTAACAATTTCTTTCCACCATTGATTGGACCATGATTTCCGTTAACATAAGAGAAGTTTGACTAGTATAACTAAACTGAGGTGTCATTAATTCTCAAAGTCGTCATGAGAAAGTCACAAAAAATATGTCATTTGTGAAATCAACTTTGAATATATTAAATATGTGACGTTAAGGATTACAAATTTCATTATACAAATTAAGGTGACATCATTTCGCAAATCATAAAATAAAGTATTTTAAATATTTATTTATTATTTTGTTTAAATAGCACCAATTATATTCTTACTTTATATATATATGTGTGTGTGTTTGTGTGTCATTTATGTATTTTCACTAAGTGATTGTCTTTTTCATTTTTTTTAAAAGTCAAATGGGCTAAGGGAGTTTTCGTTCTTTGCTATCACCGGCGGTACTTTTGTGACTTTAATTGCATTATTGTAATGGTTATAATATCTTCATCATCATTATCATCATCATCATGCAAATTCTTGAAAAAAAAAACAATTCTATTATCTATAAAAATATTTTAAAATAAAAAAATCAATAATTGAACAGAAGATTTATAAAGAAAGTGTGTGTTTGTGTGTGTGTGTGTGTGTGTATATATACATGTAATTTACTTAAGGTTAGGTTACACAAGCCATTTACTTGTAATTTGGCCGTGCAGCCATCTTTTTTCTTAACAAATTATAGTAACATATTTCTTAAGAAATCACCATCCATATGGCCCGTATCTTTCTCCATAATTTTGTGATGTGATTCTCAGTGATTCTTCTTGGCTTCCACCTGATGCATATAATATTAGCTCATTCACTTTGAGCCTAACCAATCATTTGTATTGCTCTCAAATTATCCAAATTTGTTACTTTAAAAATAAAATTTACCCTAATTACATATGACCAGGACATTTTAACCAATCTTTTTTTTTTTTAGTCCATTCCAGATCCATTAAATAAGCTATGTGTCATATAACAAGAGGAGGTGGCCCTCTCCCTTCCCTTAACTCTTCCCTTCCTTGGTCTTAGGCTGAATTCAATCCAATATTTCTTATTCAACGACAAAAGATATATGTTGATCCAATTAGTACCCACTCTTAGAAATTCATCTCTTACTAGTCAAGGCTATTTTGCTACCTTAATATCTTTATTTCAACAAAAATGATTTGAGTGACCACCACAATTATCTAATCTATAAAGCAAGACAACTAATTATTCTAACTAATGATAGCCACACATGTATTGCACACTCACCATACGCAAGCTGTCACATAGACTGAAATAGAGTTTTTAAAACATAATTTTATAGTTTTAATTGAAATGGTGTTTTAAAACATAATTTTAGAAGGGAGTACTATGTATAAAATATACAAAGACAAGCTTGTAATATGATTTTCCAAATTATTTTATAGGTAATTTTATTGCTAAGTGACGTGTGGAAAAATAAGGACATAACACGTGTCCGACAATCAAATAGTCAATCTGGCATACATAAAATATATGCATATATTACGTGGTAACCAAGTATTTGTTAACCAAACAATTACAAATAACCAAAAATTAACATGGGTAACAGCTGCAACAATAATCGAGGAATGAAGAACAGTGCTTCTCCTTATCCCTTGACCATACGTTTGCTTAATCAAATCAATTAGTTGGTCTTGAATGGTTTCCAAAGCCTTTAGGTATTAAGAACAGTGTCATACCCTAAGTGGATAGGGAAGTCAAGCTTTCTAAAGGATTTAAGGTCCTAGATTTCTCCAAGTTCTCTAGAAAATATGGCAAATTGAAACTAAGGCCAGAGAAAATTGTTGAACAATTCGCAATCAGGTTCAAAAGAACAAGAGTGAAATGTCTAACTGCATTAGATCCACAGTCAGAATATGTTAAATTGACTCATGATACTCTTGGTTTTGAGCAAAGGAAGTTTTGAAGGGACAACCTTGTATGACCCTTTATCTATTTTCAAGAGGACAACTCGGTACAAAAGCATACCCAGAGAATAAAATATTAAAAGTAATTAAGGAATTTTTCATTTATGCCTTTTTTTTTTAATCAGGGCCCGAGTTATGAAATCGATCTATGATGATAAATGGTGTCAATTTATGATGAAAAATTATATAATGATCATATAGAAAAGTAAAAGAAACAATAAGATAAAAAATAAAGGAAATCAGAACTCCTCACTTGCATATTCTCAAAACAAAATGTGAATTTACAAACAAATGAGAATTTTTCTTTTTATTTTCTATTTTTATAATTATTTTGTCCAAGGCTGCGTGGTAAGTACATGTAAATTAAGGTTAAACATGATGGATGCTAAAGAAATTTAAACAAATTACTAGTATTAATTAAGAGTGCTTCAAAGTCAGAGTTAGGTCGGTTTTGTTAGGTTGATGGGTTGGATACATCATGCACACCCCTAATTTGGAGTAGGACATTATACTAGTTAAGGCTTACAATATCTTGTATTGGTGGACTTGGAGCTTTTCACATTCCAATGGTGAAAAAAATTGCAACTCTAATTCTTTTTTTTATTTTTATACAATTGCAACTAATTCTATAATTTAAAAAGAATGATTACTCAAATTTAGAGAAATATTACTAATTAATGGTCTTATAATGAAAGAATAGAAATATAATTTACTCAAATATTTGAATCCATTTGTTAAATAATCAAAGTACTCTCCATTAGAGATTTTCGGTTATAGAGGCAGTGATTATTTAAATTTATGGAAGGCAATAACCCCAAGCACCCTTTTGAGAAAGACATATAGTAAAAACAAAATTAACATATGCACCATAGGTTTGACTCACAGATGTCTCTTTACTAAAGTTGTGAAATTTGACTCGAGCATTTATTCAACTGTCCTAAAAAGGATTGACTGCTCAATGTAGCCTCCAAACTCCAAAGCATTATGCAAAGTCTACGCGTAAATAGTGTGGTAGGTAATAGGTATCATAACGGCGACCATAATGAATATCTTTTAACTTTCTATCTTCTGCTTTAAATACTAAACGATTTTATTAATGAGTGTTCATTAATTTGTAGGTTAAAGTCAATTCAATATATATAATTTTTTTTGAGAGCCATATATATATATATATTGGAAGTAATGCTATAAACACAAATTATTTTAAAATATTTTTACAAACTGTTAATATAACTTTAGTATTTTTCAAATAGTTATTGCAAGTAAAAATGTGATATTAATGATAGGCCCATATTATAACTAATAAAAATTTGTCACATCAGCAATTTGTAAAAATATTATAAAATAGTTTGTGTCTATAGTATTACTCTTTTTTTAGTGTGGTATAATGTTTTTCTCTCAAAAAAAATGTAAATTATAACTCCTAGTTAAACATTTAAACATACCTTAATAAGACTCATAGTAAATAGAGTTTTAACGAATGAAATAAAATATGGAAAATGTTTCACCCCCCCCCCCCCCCCCCCCCGCGGGGTCAGAAATAAGGATAAGGTGATGGATGCAGTTTCAAGTTTCAACATCTTATTTGACCATTTATGAGTGAACAGTTAAGTCAATATTTTGCTGTTTAAAAATGATAGTTTTTCAAAGCTTTCTTCCAAATCCAATGGCACATATACTTACCCAAACAATATATATATATATATATATGAGAAATGATTGCCTTGGTAATCATGGCATAAGGGAACGGTCTAAATTGTGAAACTTTTAGTTATTTTTCTATCCATAATCTTTTCCATAGTGGAGGCTTCAAGGCTCCAACCAAGAAAGAAGAGAGGCCAACCTTCCACCCTAGTGGTGCAAGGAAGCTTCTTCCTTACCTTATTTTCTTTTGTTATCTTTTTTCTCCTTTTTAATTTGTTATTTTGTATAATTTTTTTTTTTTGAGGTGTACTGGTTTATATTATATGAAAGGGTAAACTTAGGCTTAAATTTTCTATAAGTTTCAAAGTAATAGGTATACATGGGCAAAGGGGATTCAAATATTAGACGTTTCTATTGAAAATACCAGACTATGGCATTGAGTTATAAGGCTCTTCGTTATTCATTTTGAAGTTTCTAAACTCTCCTATATCATGTTTGAATCTTTCACTCATTTCTTTATGATGGATAGATAAGATAAGGGAAAAGTTAACAAAAGATTCTTTGCTATTTCTTACTAGAGATAGATAATCTAAGGGTATTAGTTTAATTTAACAATTATTTTTAGAAACTTTTATAGAGAAGAAAAAAAAAAAAAAAAAAAAGAACAGCAACTAATATTTTGGACATTTTTTTTTCATTAAATTAGTATTTAAACTTTTTTCAAATTGTCCATTAATAAATGTCCTAAAAGCACCCATTAACCATATATGCCTATAATCTAAAATGAGTGGGAAATGTGATGTGATGATTAACACCTGGTATTCATTTCATACTTTTGTTATTTTGATTCTATTTTAGTTTGCACCTAAAATAGAAACAATAGGACAATTACAGCAATTGCAGGATTCTCGTATAGCAACAAAACCAAGTCAATTAATAACAATAATAATCATTTTTTTTAATTAACTTTTGGACCTTTCCACAAGCACAAATACCTATCAATGACTCAAAAGTCAGTTTGACTAAACCGTTTTTAATTGATTAATTAATTTTGTTTTTGAAGAGTATGGCTAAACGGTTCAAGATAAATTCTTCACTCATGATTATCCGGTGGACCCGTGTTTAATGGTTCAAGTCGAAAGTTTTAATATCTTAAAGACGAAGCAAAGGCATTATTTTATCATCTTTTGAGGTACGGATAGAGTTGAAGGTCAAGAGCTTTCGAGCTCAATTCCATCACCCAACTTTTCTAAAGAGCAGAATTTTGGATTTTGATTCCCCTTTCATACTTGTGGGGAAAAAAGGTTTTTATTTTAAAAAAGAGGGAGCAAATATATTGAGACTTAAGGCAAGGTCGAAAAATTAGTCTGCCAGACAACAAAACCCAAAAAACACGTTAATATAAGGATATGTATTTAACCTACCAACTTGTCAAAACTGGTTTAACATAATCCAACATGATGCCTGTTAGTTTTTGTGAGTTGATGGGTTGAGTTGGGAACTATTATTAGTATTATTATAAGTTCGACTCGGTTTGGGTTTGACTTGACAAATTTTTCAATTCGACTAATCTAACCCAACCTACGCTATTAATAGTTAACAAATGCATATATTATAGATTCATTAGTTTGATTCATTTTGGATTGTGGGACTTAATTTAAATTTATTAGCTTGATTTATTATGGTATATCAAAACTTTGTTTTAGTGAAGTTTGAATATTAAGCTCAATTGTGTAATTTGCAATCATTTGTAGAATACTAAACTTAAAAGTTTTTGAATGAAAAGTGAAAACCTTTTATATATATATATATATATATAAATTAAGTGTAATAAATGGCCCCACCCAATGACCAAGCTCAATCCAACCCTATCCCTACCAATTGGATTGGGTTGGATTTTAGAAATACCAATGGTTGGGTTCGAGTTGAAAAATATCTTCAACCAACCCATACACACCTAAGTTTAGTAAAAGAATAAATATTCAAAACAGTATCAATCATTGACATAATATAAAAATCATTGAATAATGTGCATTTGACTAACTAATTTGCTTAAATGTAAGATAAAAAGTGACCTTACACAAATAAGTTGGCTTGTATGCAAATAATCAAACTTTTTCCAAATAAGCCGACTTATTTGCTTAAAATCAATTGTCTCACCTTTAAACAAATAAACTAACAACAAATAAGTTAATTAAATGCAAAATAGTTAAATTTTACATATTTTTGTGTGTATTTTTCATCACATTATTGAATGTAAATATTATACATAATACAATACATTATACATGTAACCAACCCTAGTCAATCTATTAAGGATTTATAGCCGACCTCAAAATTTGAGACCAAAACTTTGATGTTGTTAGTGGTGGTATTGTTGTAATACAATACATTATACATAATACAACACTATAAATATACTAAAATTATTATTATATTTTTCTACTTGTAAAATCCTTTTTTAACAAAGTTTCAAAAAATTAAAATATTATTTTGACTAAACTTTGTATTGAAAATTTTTTAAAAAGAAATTTAAAAAATATATATATATATTGACCATCTATTTGAAATTATTTTAATCTCCCATCATTAATAATATAATCTTGATTCTACAATGGTACTTCCATTAAGTAACTTATAGTAATATTATTTTTTCACTAATTAATATTGTGATATTATTATTATCAAAATAATTTTTTTTAAATGCCCAATAGTTCTTCAGAAAATATCTAGCTAATCACGCAAAACAAATTCTAAGTCAAAAGATTATTTGAAAAAAATAAAAGAATATTAATATATTATAAAGAAAAGTAATGCACGATTCTTTACTTACTTTTTGGCTGGTGTACAATAAGTTACAATAAGCTTTTCTAGCTATATAAAAATAAAAATAAAAAATAAAAGGGAAACGTAATCATTGGATTTTAGTCTTGGAACCTATCTGTTGGAAAACCATAGTGGCATAAATAAGCTCATTCCATGCATCGGGGACCCCTGGAAGACACCAATGGCTGCAGTCTTGCCTCCTTGTGGAAACTTTCTGCCCAGCAATCACCTTCTTGCCATAGACTGATGGGTGGCCATCCTTGCGAAAATTGGTCAACTTTGTCACATTTAATAGTCTCACTGGAACTTTCATCTCCTTTACCACCTCCTCCACTATCTTCATTTTCAAAGGATAGTTATTGAGAATGGCCCCACTCAAGACTGGTTCAGTCTCCCCATTACATGAGCCACCTGAGTCCCAGTCACCTCCTCTGTACATGAAGAATTTTTTAACTAATGATTAGCTTTTTCGCTAAAAACTAATGTATTATCCAATCACCACCTCAAGACGTCTCTGTTGGAAACGCCAAGACGTGCATCATGGCATGTCCAATTTTCCTAGTTGCCACAACTATTCTGATGGAATTAATCAGTGGCCCCGGATGGAGCAATGGCCGCAATAAATTGGTATTCCTATTTCCTAAAGTCAAGTTGATTTTTTTTTTCCTGTTCCTCAGTTCCGGTTCAAGGTCTCATGAGTGCTTCATTCTTCATTTATTTATTTATTGCATTTGTAGGAGTTCCAAAGACAACAGAAAAACCAAGTTGGAAGAAAGTAAATAAGAAAAATGTACCTGAAATGAGCCGAAGAGTATCCACGATAGAAAACCAACTGCTTCTTTGGATTCACATTTTTGTCAATCCAATTTGCCCAGGTCTTCAAAGCCCTTCTATAGGCCTCAACTGAATCAAACTTTGGATAGATATAATCACCTTCTTTATAGTAATTTTTCCTGCATCAACCAAACAAATTTCCTTTCGTTTTACATGAAAAACATACTAGAGGAAGAAGTGAGTCTATACTAATCAATTGGAATTTGTGCGAATATGTGATTAAATGTCTCTATGGCTAAAGGACTTCTGTAATAAATTACATAAGGCTTTCATAAACAACCCTTTCTATATTTTGAAGTATACAATTGTAACTAAACAAATTATATTTTTATGCTACAAGCTCAAAAGTAAGCCTTTTCTTTACCCCTCATTTCTCAGATATACTATACTCTAAACATATAAAAAGGAGTCAAAATGGTTCAAAAAATCAAGTTAAAAACAAGAGGAAACCATTTTCTATGTGCAGATCAAATGTAACAAAATATTGTAATAATAAATTAAAGCATATGCCACAGATGCCCTTTTACCAGAATCAATGAGAAAAACACATCTTATATCTGAAATACACTTTTGCAAATTCCAAAAGATTTAGGTACCGTGTGGATCACGTCCACATTTTGCGTTTGGACGTTTCAGCCATTTTTTTTTTAAAACCAGTGCCTATTGAACAATGTAAATAGGCAAATAAACAGTGCTAAACAGTAGTAAACAGTAATGAACAGTGGCTAAATTTTTTTTTTTTTTTTTAAATTGTTTTCAGTTTTTAGTTTTTAACAAAATAAACAGTATCTAAACATACCCTAAACATACCCTTAACGTGGTTCAAAATTGAATGAACTAAGAGAGCAAATGTCAATATACATATTTCAAAAAATATATATCTCAAAATATGTCAATTAAGATTGCAGCCATACCCACGAGCAGTCTTTCCATGAGTCCACCAATGGCCAGTATTAAATACAAGAATGTCAGCATGCTTCCACCGTTTAGCTGTCTTGTCAATTTGATCTATTGAGAGAGTTGGATTTGAGTTCCCTTGCCCATTAATACGAACACCTTCCTTCACAAGGAAATGCGACCTCACAAATTCCAATGTACAGTTGTAGTCCTGTCAGAGTATTTTCATAAACTAGTAAATTACCTAATGGTGCCAGTCAATCAACAGTAGTCCATACAACTAAATTGACTAAACAATGACCATTAAGCAATATTGATTCCTTTGAAAGTAACACTTCGTTGTAAATATAAATTAATTCTAGCTAAGATTAAAAGCTCAAATACTAATAAAACCAGGTCAACTAATCTGGTAAATGTTGCATTTCCTGGAAATAAGTCAATTAATATGTGGTAGAAGATCCTGTAGAACAAGAGTAAAACTATTAAGAGCGTGCTCTAATTGGTCGATGCATGAACTCTCTCTTCAACCATTGCATCAGACCACATGGAAATTTGGTTAAAAAGACACAGAAAAGCTGAGCATTTTTACTTATAGAAAACGAAAAAGTGAGCAATGATATAATTTACACTTAGCCCACTTGTTCTATGGGTGAGTAAAGTTTACCAACCTATGGTTTTAAAAAATGACACTTTACTCACTTATTAATGTCCACCCTGTCAGTATTGTCAAAATCTGCTATCAAAACTTGAGTGGGCAGAAAACGTGCTTCGGGAAAAGGCAACAGTCCACCAACCTGTGATTTAGAAAATTTATACTTTATAAACCTATGTTTTTTAAGATTATTGGTTGCATCCTTAAACATTGTAACTTAATGGATGCTGACAAAGTGAATCTCAAGTCAGTAAAGTGCCATTTTTCTAAACTATAAGTTGGAAAATCAAATTCAACTATACCACAAATGGGTAGAGTGTAGTTTAGACAATATAAACTTTCAAATAAAGCCCTACAAGGCTTGCAATATCTCCTTCTCTCTCACTCTCTCTCTCAAACTTTTGTCTCTAACATATCTCTGATTTCAACACTGTTGCATGACGCATGGATTTCATTCTCAACAGCACTAGAGCTGAGAGAGCTTTGGTGATCAACACATACATGTTATGCTGGAATCTATGCTAGCTATGGCTTTAACTTGGAAAACTCTCCCTCCATCACTTATATATAGGAGGAGGAGATGTCCAAGACATGGGTGTTCATTCTCCCTTCCCTATTCAGACTAAGGTTCTTCCTTTGTACATTTTCTTATAACCGTTTCCTTCTAATAACCCATAAGCTTCAATACCTTTTCCCCTAATGGTTACATTAGCAATTTTTCATTTATTGATCTGAGAAGTTTCAATTTATTCCAACTTACATTGGGACAGATACAGATATAATGGAGGTTTCATTAGTTGAAATCGCTGAAATTTTGTACAAATTACTATTGAAGAGAAGTAATTTAGGGACATTATCCTGATAATACAGCTGATTTTAATGAAATGTTCATAGTGGGTATGGCTCCAAATAAGGCTTTAAGACTCTGGCCCATCTTACTCTCTAATAGTTAGGACTTGAAAAACTGTTTTTTGGAAAATGACGGATCTTGCTTTCAGAAGCAAGGAGAGAAGAGAGACATAGTAAGAGGAGGCCATTTATGGCACTTGAAATTTTTTTTTTTTTTTTTTTTTTTTTTTTTGGCCCCAAGGGGAGAGGGCAGTGGATGTTATTTATGGCACTTTAATTTATGGGAGTTTGTTCCTTTTGTTGTTTTCATTCAATATGTGCTTACACTTTAAACCCTCAGTTTGCATAAATCTCTACGTGGTTCCTGATCCAAGGATTAAGAAAGTTGCATTCACTTTTAAGAGCACTCTCAGTTGCAGAGCTAAAGGATCAAAAAAACACAAAGACACGCACAGAGATATGCTTTTCTTTTTTCTTTTTTCTTTTTTTTTTTTGGAGGGGGAGGGGGAGAGAGGATAGTAACTTTTTTTATTTATTATTATTATTTTTAAGAAAATAAGCTAAGAAATATGAACATACTTGAGAAGAAACACATCTATAATGAAAAAAGCAAAATGTCTTTTTAACTCATAAAGAAGCAATATGAGAATGCAATAGGTTTTAGCTACCTCAAATTTGAAGACAAAGTAACCTCTTCCTTTCGATATTTTGTGGCCATGGACCTCATACATTCTGCTCTTATTAGGCAGCCCTTCTCGGAGGAGACACAGCATTGACTCAAATTGGTTCCGGTTCATGGAATCTCCAACCAGCATCAGCCTTTTGCCTCTCAGCCTCATCAAGAAGTCTGCTGCATTAAACCTACGAGTGAAAAATGAATGCAGAAAAGATACGTACCTCTAATTAATCTGACGAATTATCAAGAACAGGGAAACAATGAAAAACTGCAGTAAACATACACTGACAAATCATTTTCAGTGTCACTTCCAAGAGCAGAATGAAAAATGCCCCTCATTAAGAAGAGGCTGGAATTTTAATGTTAGGGAACAGATTACAGAAGACCTAATCTAAGATCTATGGATGTGAACAACAGAAATTAGATGAAAAAGCTCAATGCACACACACAAACTCTTGGATTTACATGGTTCATCCAAAACAAGGTAATGTCCATGGGGTTGGTACAATTTTATTATGAAGACTACAACAGAAGTTACGGGGTACATAGCTTATATACCACCCTATTTCTCATGCTACAAGCAAGTGGGAAATTACAATAAAGGACCTGGGGCATCGAAAGTGTACTCAAATGCAGGATATACACTCAATACTTGTACAGCCCTCAAACCCCTGGCATAACCAACACAATAGATCAGGCTCCATACACATCCCATCACTTAAGACCAGCAGTTAAGTTTATAATGCCAATCTAAATCATATTCTCACAATGCACAATTGTGGGCTGAAAGAAAAGAAATTACTTATCCTAAAACAACAAGATGTTAGAATTCTATTCTCTCCAGCAGCAGTCAAATGGAGCATAAGTTCTTTCATATGATCTAATTCTCTATTTACCTCAGAGCTTGTTATAAAAAAGTCAATGTCAGCTGCATATGGACAAAAAGAATCTTCAGACTTGACATGCTGATATATAACATTTGGATTAGAATATAGTCAATCGCATAATGGAACCATAGGTAGAACCATTTGCACCAGAAATGGTCACCCCTTTGATTCTTGTTTGTGCAGCATTTATTTCAATGCTTTATAATAATTCCACTTTCTAGAACTGCTTCAGTTAGCTTATTTTGAAGGAAAATGTTTGAAATCCATGTGTCTATGTAGATAAATTTGGAAATAAATTTGTCAAGGCATGATAAGTATTTTTACACTTCAGTTGCTTCTAGGTAGTTATCTCTTTACCAATCAGTATTCATCCATGATTCCATTCAAGAATTACAATGACAATCATAATTAAAGACGAGGTCTTGCAACCTTCTGCTACATTACCCTTCAGTTGACAGTAAATATAATAAAAGCAAAACAGAAAAAAAAATCTTCTGAAAACTTCCTTGACAGTGCAGACTGCTATGAGAAACATTGTACATAGGTCCATAGTAAGCATGTCATAAAAGAGACTAATGGGGACATTTGCGGACAACACATTATATTTCAAGTGAATACAAGTAAGCTATAAGAGTTCCCTAATGAGACAGCTAGCTCTCTATGGTATGACAGTTGAAAAGGCTATTACCCCTCAGCTGTCTTTGAAAGAAACCTTCACCTGTTTTTGGTTTTCAATTTTCAGAAATGTGCAGGAGTATGTTATTATTTTATTTGCACTTCCTACTTATGGACGCTACTGTTCTTGTTGTTTACATGAATTTTCCCTAGCAACATAAAGAAGATGTCAACTAATGAAGAATCGCATGAGCAACATGACAAAACCATGACAAGAAATTTATAACAAAGAGTAAAAATATATGAATAAATCACTCTTAGCTTTTCTCAACAATCAAATGGGAACAGTTAACCAAGTTACAAGACATTCTTCAAGACCCAAGAATCAGCGAAGCAATCAATTGATAGAACATTGAGAAAATAGGTTTCTTCGAAGAGTAAATGTGTTTTTTCCCCTTCCCACCAGTAACATCCAAAAACAATGAACAAAAACTTTATTGATTGGAAACAAATAAATTACCTGACTATGTCACTTTAATGCTAAGCAAAAGTCAAATTGATGAGAAATTTTTCATGGAAATGTTTTTTTTTAATAATGATTCATATCCTTTCCTGCAAAGACATTATCCAAATATACATGCAAAATTATTGATATCCTTTTGCAGTTCATATAAAAGCATCAAGTAGTCTAAGGAAATTCCCTTCAACCTATGCATCAATAACATGCCACTAAACTTGCCAAGCCAAGCCACACTAGAAAACCAGATTATCTTTATAGAGATTTAAACATTTTGAAATTTTTGTGCACAAACTCAAGATGATTTTCCTTTGATACAATGTAAATTTTTATGAAGCATATAAAGCATTGCAATATTCAATTAAGCGAAATATCAAATTAGTCTCAAAGGCCTAATGAATGTAATATGACTAAAAACTACAACTTGCATCGTCTTTAAACCATATGTATGTCTAAAATTAGAAATTCTGATGTAAAATTTAAGCATGTTACCAAAAAATGAAAGACCAATGTAACCAGCTTTGTCATATCATTAACATCAATAAGCGTAAATGGTAATTGTTCAAGAAACATTTGCCACCAATAGAGTTAAAAATTAAAACTGGTTGTAACAGAACCATAACACAAACAACAGTGAAATAAGAAAGTGGCACAGATACCTGGGAAGATCACAGCTTTCAGGCTTCCACCGCCAGTTGAGATAGTTGGAGTCACCCCTACCATTGTTTTGGCAATCATAACCTTCATCAACATAAGGACAAGAACCCTGTTTGTAAATTGGGTACCCTTCATCTTTCACCCAAGTACCCATATACAAGTCACACTCTAACGTTTTCTCTCCCTCCAAGGATGAATCACTGCCATCACCACCCAGTTCGCCAAAAGATTGGTTTTTGTCATCTGGGTCTTCCCCATTTTCAACAGAGAGCTGGCCATTGATGCTGTTTGGCGCAGAGCTGTTGTTGTTTTGAGAAATGGGTGTGTGAGTTGGTGCAGAGGCTAAGGATGAATCACTTCCATTACCATCCATTTCGCCAAAAGATCGGTTTTTGTCATCTGGGTCTTCCCCATTTTCAACAGAGAGCTCGCCATTGATGTTCTTAGGTGCAGAGCTCTTGTTTTGAGAAATGGGTGTGGGAGTTGGTGGTGCAGAGGCTAAGGACATGTGGGAATTGGCTGGTGAAGAAGAAGGAGAAGAGAGAGGAGGGGGTTGAGAAAAGAGATCTGTGTAGAGGGAGAAAGAGGGCTCGAGAGCTCGTTTGCTGAAGATGAAAATGGTGAAGAGGAGGAAAGAGAAGAAGATGATGGGAGTTATGCAGTGAAGAAGATTCTTGTTCCGAGGAGGAGGAGAAGGAGGAGGAAGAGTTGCAGTTGCCATCTGGTGATGACATTACCATGTTCTGTTAATCAATAAAAACCGTATTCCTAGCGAGCATGATCTTTAGTTTAATTCAAAGGAAAAAAAAAAAAAAAAGCAAGCATGATCTTCGGCTATCTCAGTTCTCAATTCAATTCTTCTGTGGGCCCAAAAGCCAAACCATGGAATTTACTAGGACCTCTCTCTGTTCTTCCTAGTTCTGTTTGCCTTTGCCTTCTTTAAAATAATAATAAAAATCAAAGCAGATTATATTTTATTAATATAGTGATAATACTTTTCTTTAAGCGAAATTAATATAGGAATCCTTGGTTTCACATAATGGTATTTGTTTGTATCTGGTCAAACAAAGAGAACCCCCATTGTGTTGGATGGAGTTGAAGGACATGCTGTAAATTGGATTGAATGTCTCTAGCATTTAGAGTTTACTATATTATTAGTGAAATTTTAGAGATATTTTATGAGAGATAAGATAGAGAGAAAGAGGAACCATTTCCATCCATATTTCTTCATCCTCTATCTGGCATATGATTGCTTTTGTTAACAAGTAACATGGGCTAAATGATGTTAAGTTATATTTAATATTGCATTAAATGATTCTTTTATGCATGTTGTAAAAATTGTGAGTACAATTATTTTTTTTAAAGATAAAATTTAGATACACAATTAGTTGTAATCTAAGGTTACTATCTTATTTAATAAAATAAACATTATTATATATTTTGAAAATCTAATCTTTGAATTGCATATTTTTTACGCTCTTAATATATATGTCAAATTTTGTATCAATCGGATATTATTTTCTATATGATCTATAAACTTATATTTGGTATATAATTTTAAACTACAAAAACTTAGAGTTTAAACAATTTTTTGATGACATAACTATTAATTCTTTATATTTCTAGAAATTTTGTAAGTGGTGGAAGATATAAGAAGAAGATGTAATCTAATGGTAAATTTGTCAAAATTTATTTCCAATAAAAAGATATTGAGTAAAGTTATAGTCTAAGATTACAATCAATTTTGTAACTAAATTTTGTCATTTTTTTAATAGGTCATACTAACAGTGCTGTTATGGTAATTGTTTTTTCTTTTTTCTTTTTATATAATAATAATAATATGTGGATGATCATCCACTAGAATATCCTGGTCTTCCTCTAAGATTAAAAAAAGAAGACCGTTTAGGAAAGCCTTATCTTTCATTGAAATTATATGATTAAGGGTCATCCACATATTATTATTATTATATATGTGTACTAACAATTCAAATGACGGCTTATATTTTAATCACTCCTTCAATTAAAACATTTAAGACCACATATATTTTAATCATGCTTACTATTAATATACGTATTAATTATTATTGAATTACATAAAATAAGTTGAAGCAGAGAAAACATTCTCCAATTGAGCGAATCCAATTTTGTCTTTATTGATGGATATATCTGTAGGGGACGTGATGCTTGCTTTTCCATTGATCAAGATTTGGTAATCACTTAAACACAGCATTTTTAAAAATAAAAGTCGGTTGTATTGATGATAATAAAAATAAAAGTTGGTGAACACATGGTGCCTTTTTATTGGAGAATATGGGCTCATATTGACATGCAAAGTAACATGAATTGGACCACTTTATTCAAACCTCATTGCTAGATTGTTAGACCTTCCTAAACTTTTGAACCCATTTCTTTACGATGAACTTTCTCTCAACCAAATGTCAACAAAATTATTCAATATTTTGAAGCAATAATTATTCAGTGAATTCTATCATAAATTATCTTATTTGTAATTTCACTAATATGCGAGAAAAATAAACATTATTCTTCTTCTTCTTCTTCTTCTTTTCTTTTTTTTTTTTTTTTTTTGCTAAATAAAGTAAACATTATTCTTAGAATATTAAATAATTATTTCTAATAATATATGTTCAGTTTCTTTTTTCTTTTTTCTTTTTTGAGAAAGTTTATGTTCAGTTTCATGGTTGGGCAATTATGAGCCATTTAGAATTTTCATATAAACATTTTCTTGCATACTTTTTTACCTAACAAGTTGCCGTTAATGAATGAAAAAGTGATCATGTTTGGTCTCATCACAATTTATAACCCTAATAAATTAATATAAAAAAAAAAGGGTATGTTTACACCAAAAATTTTGAAAATATCGTGTACAACATAACATAATATTATTGTCAAAAATTCGACAAGAATATTAATGCGCAAGCCATGCTAACACCCCCCCCCCCCCGCGCCCTGCCCCGCCCGCCCCGCCCTGCGCAAGTATGTTTACACCAAAAATTTTGAAAATATCGTGTACAACATAACATAACGTTATTGTCAAAAATTCGGCAAGAATATTAATGTGCAAGCCATGCTAACCCCCCCCCCCCCCCCACACACACACACACACACAAAAAATAGACGGACTCAGGATTTCAAGTTAAAGAGAGCTAAAGAATAAGCAAAAAAAGTAAGTAAATAAATACTTGATGTAGACATCCAAATAGGCATCTATATAAACAATTCATTAAACTAATATAAACAACTCATTAAGCTATTTTATCTATTTATCACCTCACTTTACAATATATCCAGCATCAAATGTTCTATTTTTTGACTATTTTTATAAACAACTCATTAAAATAATAAAGGAAGAGAAATAATTTAAGTTTTTTTTTTTTTTAAATAAAGGAAAAAAAGATAATCTCACAAAAATGAAAATATAATAAGTAAAAATAATAAGATTGGGCCGGGTGCCAGAGCCCCACTTGGATCCGTCCCTCTACACACACACACACCAATATCATTCAAAAGCAACATCCATAATACTAGAAAATATAAGACTTTCTATAATCCTATTCATATTTTTAGTACTTTTAGAGCATTTACATTATTAATTACATAGACTCACCGCCATCAATGACAACCACACAACTCAAAGCCACCACCAATTGTCCATGCCACCCAGCCAACCATTCACTCAAACTCAGAAATCCATAACCACCACCACCACCACCCATGCAAAGTGGCAAACCCATAAACCCAAAACCACTCTCAACCACCATAAATTGCGGCCAAATCACCAACCACACCCCCCCCCCCCCCCCCGGGGCGGGCGGGGCGCCCCCAAAAAAAAATCTTACCACATTTGAAACCCCACTTAACCAAACCAGAAACCCAAGCAATTCCTCAACCAAAACCCCATCCCAAAATCCAAATAAATCCAACTTTGTCCATTAAAAAGTCATAAAGCCTATATTGGTCGAGCAACCATCATCCATGGCCCATATTTTTCATAACCAAAAGCTTCCACATTGACCTAGTCACAAACCCAAATCAAGCATGATTCTATGGTCTAGAAATGACTATATCTATGCACTATAGCTAGCTAGCTAGCTAACAGTTGTTTGGCTAACTACAAGATAGTCTAATGTTGGTTCCCTTTTTTGGGTTAATTAGCCAGCCCAACTTAGCTAAATTAATCAGATGGCTAGTCTATTACTAACACTCTTATTTCAATTCCATCTCACTTAAGAAAAACTCCATGACAGTAATTCATGGTACATTTTTAGTCAAACAACCAATAGAGCAAACAACCAATAACAATAAAAGGGGCATGCCCCAAACACAGCATGGATTCGTATTGTGTGAACTGGTTACGGCTAAATGGGGTCTTAGTCAAATTTCCGCTAATCCTAATACTATTTTGCCTATACACGCTTAGTTTTACGTAACATGTAACCTACTTAGATTTTTAAAAGCAATCAACCGGGTCTGACAAATCTTGGCAAGTCTTGTTTAGTGAAACTCATTCGTGACTACAAGTGAATTCAAAGTTCACCAATTTAGCTAAATTAGCCAGATAGATAATCTATTACTAAAGCTCTTGGTTCAATTCTATATTACCTCAAAAAAACTCAATTGCAGTAATTCATACTACATTGATTCACTGAACTGCGATCATTATTTTATTTTATTGTTTTGGTAAGTGAGACTGAAAACTTATTAGCTGAAAACTCAATTGTAGTCGTTGGGAAATAGCTTATTTAACTAAAATTGAAATTTTTTTGCTGAAAGTAGTGTAAACAAAACTAAAAGTTAGCTGAAATAGTATTGTAGGACTCGTGAATAGTACCAAAAGTGCAATGAGACACATAAATAGTAGTAAAAATAAGCTAAATAATAAAAGAAACTGCCCAATATAAGCTTATCCCTAACGCAACCAAAGCAAACGACCAATAACAAACAATAAAAGGGGTACGCCCCAATTTCAACAGAATAATGTAGCAGTTACAAGCTATTTTATAACATTTTTACAAACTGTTGTAATGGTCGATTTCTTACTAGTTTTCATTTGAGCTTACTACTAACATTATTTTTCATTTACCAATAATCACTTACCATATCAGTAATTTATATATATATATATATATATTTTTTTTTTTGGTAAAAACATATCAGTAATTTATATATATATATATATATTTTTTTTTTTTGGTAAAAAAATTTATATCTCTAACATTTTTCAATTCAACTAGGATTTGTCTTATATCCTATTATTGTGTGAATTGGTTACTCCTAAATGGGGACTTAGTCGGATTTTCATTTATCTTAATGCTATTTTTTACTTAGCACACTTAATCGACGGATTTTGATGGGATGTGATGCCTTTTTTAAAAAAAATATTAAAAGACAACACGCGATGCATTAAAACTCATCTATATATATATATATAGCTGAAGTTTTTCACTTTTTATTGACCTCTCCAGAGTTTGCCACATCATTATTTTTTTTTAAATAAAATTATTTTTTTTAGTTCAAACTTAACAAGAAGTGAAACTCTGGAGTCGTTTGGTAACGTTGTTCAAGTAACATTGTTTGTATTTTTTGGTAATACGTGTGAATGAAAAAGTAATGTGTGAAAATACATGTAATGTTATTTAAAAACTGAAAACATGTGTTTAAACACATGTACCAAACGGCTGCTTTATCTCTCAAACAAGTCTAACTTAAACTCAAACTCATATGTTGATAATTTATCTCCAAATTTGTAAGGTTAATCATGAACACTATAAAAGCAGTGCAAACCCCAATATATATATATATTTAATGTCAAGTAGAGGTATGAGTTCTTCTCCTCTACTTTGTTAAAAAAAAATTATTTTATGGTTTTTCATGTATTTTTTTAAAAAGTAATTTTCGTACATGAACCACCAAACTCTCTTTAGCCTTTTTTACAAGATAAAAAAGTTTGGAATAATTGAAATTTAAGATTGCTGCTACTGCGTATGTCTTTGCTTCATCTCACAATATGAAAGTGTGTTAATTTCTTGGACAGAAAACTTATATACAATATATTAAAAGGAGGTATGACTTTCATTATTTCAACATGGGCTCTTGCTCAACATTTTTTAGTGAGAGCCACATATCGATAAGATTCGTTTAAAGTTTAGACCCGTTAAAATTTAAAACTTATTGCTTTAATTATGAGTTTGTGTACTTTTTTTTAATTTCTTTTTTGAATAGTCATATATTTTTTGAATTGTTTCAATAACATATTCTTTAATTATATATCTTTTTTGGCATTTTGGAAGTTTTAGTATCTAAATTTGTGTAGTCTCACACACACACACACACACACATATATTTTATCTATAATTTGTAGGCTCCGAATCTTTTAATTCCTTTCAATAGTTATAGCCATGGATTATTCTTTTGAATGTAATCTATCTTTCTCTTATATTTCTCTATTGTTTAGTCATATATATTAAATTATAAGCAGTGAATCATCTGATTCTTTAATATTTTTTTTGTCTTTCAGAAATTTTAATATCTGAAATTTTGAGTTATTTTCTTGCAATATCTGAAACTGTTTGACAAATTTTTTGTAAGCCATTGCACGTTCAATCAATGACTTCTTCATCAAATTGTAACACAAATTGAAGTTATACAAGAGCAAATCATGCAATGGTGTAGTTTCTTAATCAATTTAAGATTTTATAAAATTATTTTAGTACTCTACCTCACAAATAGGTAGGTTCTTGTGCATAGCATGGGTTATGACTAGTTTAAATATATAATTATATCCTAATTGGCTTTATCCTTTCACTTCAATCTTTTGTTATTATTTTACTAGGATTGAAAATTTATTGAAGCAACAACAAAATCTTTACGAGAACTAGAAGCTTTTTATATTCAAATAGTCCAGTAGTAATTCTTTGTAATGGTATCTTTGTAGTGCCTCATGTATTGAAAAATGTTTCTCTCCAAACTAGAACGCCTCCTATATCTTTTTATTAGATGTGAATTTTAAAATCTAACCGTTTGATTGTATGTTTTTATTATATTCTCTATGCTTACAAAATTCATGAAGACCAAAAATCAATAGCTATGTCATCAATGACATGTTTAAATTTCAAGTTTTGTGGTAAAAAATTATGCACAAAAAATAAGTTTATTGATCGAGTAGTAAATAATATCTGATTTGAACGAAATTTGACATGTTTTTAAGAGCATAAAGAAAATGTAATCTAATGGATAGATTTTCAAAATTCACATTCAATATATATATATATATATATATATAAAAGACAAGTTTAGAAGGTCTCTCTTCAAACTAATTTGGAGAAAAACATTGTCCCCATATATATATATATATATATATNTATTTTGTTTTGTTTCAATAATTTATAAGCAGTGAATCATCTGATTCTTTAATATTTTTTTTGTCTTTCAGAAATTTTAATATCTGAAATTTTGAGTTATTTTCTTGCAATATCTAAACTGTTTGACAAATTTTTTGTAAGCCATTGCACGTTCAATCAATGACTTCTTCATCAAATTGTAACACAAATTGAAGTTATACAAGAGCAAATCATGCAATGGTGTAGTTTCTTAATCAATTTAAGATTTTATAAAATTATTTTAGTACTCTACCTCACAAATAGGTAGGTTCTTGTGCATAGCATGGGTTATGACTAGTTTAAATATATAATTATATCCTAATTGGCTTTATCCTTTCACTTCAATCTTTTGTTATTATTTTACTAGGATTGAAAATTTATTGAAGCAACAACAAAATCTTTACGAGAACTAGAAGCTTTTTATATTCAAATAGTCCAGTAGTAATTCTTTGTAATGTGGTATCTTTGTAGTGCCTCATGTATTGAAAATGTTTTCTCCAAACTAGAACGCCCCCTATATCTTTTTATTAGATGTGAATTTTAAAAATCTAACCGTTTGATTGTATGTTTTTTATTCTTCTTAAAATAATGAAGACAAAAGATCAATACATAGATCAAAAAAGTGTACATGTTTAAAAATTTGTTGTGGTAAAAAATTATTAAAAAGTTCTTTTTGGAAAAAAACTGATGTTGAACACTTATAAATTGCAGTTTGAGGTAAATAAAAAATGACAAATGTATTATAAGGGAGTTTATTCATACTTTTTTTTTATGTAGTTGGTTCATATAAATCAATTACCTTCATCATACTTAAATCAACTCTCTTCAAAAAAATATTTCCACCAATATTAAATAATAACCCTACCGCCTTAAAATTTATTGGAAATATGTATACAATTTTCTTTTTTCTTCTTTTTATCCTCCACACACGTACCACGCTTCTTTTCTTTTTCTTTTTCCTTTTTCCTTTTTTTTTCTCCACCCCAGTACCCTACACTTTCCTTTTTTTTACTTCTTCCTTTTGCAACCTACACTTCCTCCAAGTTCAGAACGTTTCCAGCTCTCCTTCTTCCTCTTTTTTTTTTTTTTCCTTTCTTCCTTTCTCCCTTTCTCTTAGCACTTCCTTTCTCCCTTTACAAAAATATACCCTTACTCTTTTTCTTTTTTCTTTTTTTTTCCTTCTTTCCTTTTTTTCCTTTACTCTTTTCTGCTCTTTGTTTTTCCCAGAACCCACAGACTCACAGAGTTCTCCTTCAGTCATTCTCCCCCCCCCCTCTTTTTTTTTTTCCCTTTCTCTTAGCACATCGTCTGTAACACCCATGCAAGGGATTGATTTTTTTTTTTTCCCTTAGCTGATTTGGGAATTTGTTATAGATTTTTTTTTTTTTTGTGTTTTTCGAAAATATGTTATTGAGAGGGCAGAGCAAAGAGATGAGATGAGATGAGAGGAATGAGGACCGTGAGAGAACTGAAGCCATTTATCGAGGGTAATTTTGGTATTTTCGACAGAGCCCAACGATATCATTTAAACGCGCATTCAACTTTTTTTTGTGGACCTCCAGAGGTTCATAATTGTTTTGTGCGTTTATGCCTTCGTCCAAAACGCAACTTTTTCCAAAAAGTTGGCGTTTTATACTCACTAAACACTAAACTGGCCTGACTTTTTTAAAAAGGCAACTTTTGGGCTCAAAACGCCCAAACAAACGGGCACTTAGTATTTTTCTACTGTATTTTATTAAAAAAATCAGTTAGCTTCTTTTTTTCCTACCTTACTTCAAGGTAATAATGACACATGATAAGAAAAAATTGCTTAGTTCAGAGATATCTATTGGAGAAAATGGAATTCCAAATAATAAAATAACGCAAGCTTGGAGAGGGGGGATTTGGAACCACAAATAATGTAAGTGTATTTAGCTACGAATGTAAACCACCGCCACAAACAATTCTCATTAGAATGCAAGCTTGAGAGGGGATTTGGAACTGTTTACAAGGGAAAATTACCAACAGGTCAAGGAATAGCCGTAAAGTGACTATCAAGAAATTCAGGGTAAGGAATAATTGAGTTCAAGAAATGTTGATACTCATATTCTAAACTCCAATACATGAATCTTGTTAAGCTTCTAGGTTGTTGCATTTTTGGAGAAGCAAGGATGTTAATCTATGAATATATGCCAACAAAAGCTTGGACTACTTCTTATTTGGTTTGAAAAGCATTTAATTTTTTCCTGAAGACTTCATTTATTTTCCTCAATGAATATATATAATTATCTATTGTACTTTATGTAAGTATATTATTAACCATATATATCTTTTTATATTGAATAGATTCAAATAGAAAGCAAGTTACTATATTGGAACAAACGGTTCAACATAATCGAACGAATTGCTCAAGTATTGATCTATTCTCCATAAGTATTCAAGGTTAAAAGTAATTCATAGATATTTAAAAGCTAGCAACATACTACTTGATGAAGAATGACTCCGGTGATCTCTGATTTTGGCATGACAAGAATTTTCAAAGCTAAATTAGTTGTTCCCAATGACCTAAGTTTGAGAGTGAGAGAGTGTTACACTTTTATTTTTTATTTTTGAGAAACTGATATAGTGAGATATGGCTAGGGTCTAAGATTGCTTTTTTTTTTTTTTTTTTTTTTTTAATAAGAAGAAATTATACTTTAGCCCTAATATAAATGTATATATGAAACTCCAGAGACTTGAACCCTGGCTCTTATTCCCCCCCTCCCCCCTCCCCCAACTCACCCTAGTACAATGATTTTTCAATAGTACAAATGATAAAGCTCCAAAATTCAAGTAATTAAGAAGTATGTCAATTTCAAATGTACAATATGAGTGTCAAAAGCAATCAGCAATATTCTAGCCGCAACAAGGGTAGCACTAGGACACGAAAAAAAAATGTCCCACCAAAGGATAAATACACTCCAATGGTCTATACAAGCTGTCATAAAATAATGTTCATAAAATATTATTCAGGACCCCTTGAGAAGATCCAGCCTTCAGCTGATATACTCCTCCTCTTTTGGGATCTAGGAATTTCAATCTTAGGAGGTGGATCAGGGAGAAATAGACCACAACAATTGTGAGATTATTCGCAACTGTTGTGTTAGAGTGCCTCCTTAACAAGTGCACTCGAACACCTATCAGGATCATTATGCATAATGAGTTCTTTCCTCACCATTGTAACTGCACATTGCATATATATATATATATATATATGAAAAGACCTATTTATGAATGGTTCCCAAATGAATTTTTTTCCTACAAAAAAAATGACATTTTTTGGGTTAAAAAAGGTGTTCAGATTTTGTTGAGCACCTAATCATTTGGAAATAAATAATTAAGATCTGACTATCCCATATTCCCATTCAACTTCTAATTTGGCATTGGCATATGCCTCTAGCCCTCTAGTTTGTAAGAGCATTACCATTCAATGTGCTAAAAAAATGCTAAGCATACTAAAAACCTATTTTTTTGTCACGCCATTTAACAATACACTCTATATTTTTATATTTTATTCTAGCATACTACACATTAAAATAACATGAAAAATAACTCCTACTGTATATTTATAAATAAATAAATAAATAAAAACTAACACCAACACTACCCGCAAAACCCACCACTACCACCCACAAAACAACCATCCATAATCCCAAAAAACCACCCATAAACCTAGTAAAATCACCATCCACCATCTTCATTGTCCACAACTCAAAATCACCGATTCACAAACCACCCACGGCCCACAATGTTGATCCACCATCATCATCGTTAGCATTAATTGAGAGAGAGAGGGAAAAAAGAGAGAGGTCGAGAGGAGAAATATTTGAGAGGAGAGAGAAAAATGAATTTAAAAAATAACATTGCTACAATGATTTGCTACTAGTAGCATATTCCTATAGCAATGTTAAAAACTATTGGACAAATTTTTTCTCAAGTAGCAAATCAAATGGAGGTTTTTTTTTTTGAGTTTCTCTCTCTTTCTTTGGTGTGCTAAAATGCAATTTGGGTGTGTTAGCACCCAATGCTAGTGCTAACTTCTTGAATAAACAACATTTATGATATGTCATAAATGCATAATGCCGTAATGAATGCTTGCCTAGCATAAAATACTACATTTGTATCGGTATAAGTGCCATAAAAATGGGATATGTCTTTTCTCTTGCAAGTAGAGAGTGAGAAGTTACTTTAATGAAAATGTTAATGATTTAAGAATTATTTTTAGAAACATTTTATGAAAAAATGATAAAGTAATTAGGGTATGTCTGGAAACTGGTTTTTTTTTTTTCAAAAATAATTTTTTATTTTTGAGACTAAAACCTTGTTTGGCAATTCAAAATAGATAGAAAACAAAAAACTATTTTCAAAACTCAATTTGTGAAGGAAATTAGAAACATGCAAAAGGCTATTTTTAGTTTCTAATTTTCAAAAGTCAAAGAAAACACGAATTTAATTTAATAAATTTGTCTCATTTAATGAGTTAGCATTAGAGTTCAAATCCTAGTAATAACATATTTTAGTAATTTTTATTTTATTTTTTCAAAAAACTATCTTTTTAATTTCAGTTTATCAAATATGTTTTTGATTTTCAAAATATAAGATTTTTTTTTTTTTTTTTGCATTATCTTCCCAAAAACAAACTTTTGAAAATAGCAAACAAAAACGGTTACCAAACATAACTTTAATTTTGTTGATAGCTTTTTATATTTTCCCTAAAAATGATATTAAAATTTTCTTAATTTGGTTCACAAACAATTGCTTTAAAGAAACCTATTAACGTGTTCTCAGACCTTAGCTTAAAGTCACTCACGAAAAGTTTTGAAAAAACATTTAATTTTGTTGATAACTTTTTAAAAAAATATTATCAAAACTTTCTTGATTTGATTTACAAACAATTACCTTAAAGAAACCTATTAACTTATCTCAAAGCTTAGTTTAAAGTCACTCATGAAAAGTTTTGAAAGGACAATTATTAAGTGATAAAAAAATTTTAAATATGATGGAAAAGGAATACCTAACCTACATGTTTAACAGGAAAGGCCGGCTTTCATGTAGTCACAGACTCACAGGCCCCCCAAGTGCAGGTGTCTCGTTGTCATTCCGGCAAGGGCACAGATTGTTTCTGTCCCAACCCAAATATATAGTATATATTTTTACAACCAACCCAAAAACCTCAGCTCAAACGTGGTTTACAAGCAAATGTCTGGTCAAAACCACCCCATTAAATGATTCACCGAAAAAGTTCCTAGCATTTCCTATTTGAGTGTCAGCTTTTTATATATGGCGTCATGGCCTCTCTTAAGAGCACGTGGAAAGGCTTCCCTTGAGGAAGGTCTCTCATAAAAGCTCTGGTGGGTTTTAGAGGGGATTGGGAAGAGAATTGGAGTGGTAGCTAGTTTTAGGAGTGTGGGCAGAGCTATGGGACAGAATGTTGTGTTTTGGGCCTTTTGGGTCTTCCTCAAGTTTCAAATTCTGTTTTTGTTTAATTTTGTTATCAATGTGTCCAATTATATTGTGAGAGCAATTAATGTGGTTTGGTGAAGTTTTTGTTCAGAAAGATGTTGATGTTTCAAACTATTTTTACTGCATATATCCGAAGTACTACCATAAATGTCACTAAAACCTCTCTCTCTCAGCCATTCCTTTTCTTTATCTCTAATATAATTCCCCCATTCCTTTTGCTCTCTCTCTCCCTACATCACAAGTCGCTTTTCAAGTATTCAATCTTCTTGTCCTGTGTTGTGGGTTTCTTGTATATCTGTCTTTGTGTTCTTTTTTTGGGTTGTGTCTGTAATTCCAAAATTTATCCCATTATTCAAGCATTGTTTGCAATGAGATTAGCTGAGTTCATTGTTCTGCTATGTCTTTTGTCATTGGCTTTTGTGGGCTCTGATGCAGTGGTAAGGATGACAATGCTCACTGCCACCAGTGGTGCTAAGGAAAGGAAGAGCTCAAATGAGACATTAGAAGAAGTCAACAGGTGCAACTCCAAGAGACTCCATTTTCGCTCAGAGAAACTCTCTAACTCTGAGAAGTATAATCACAGCAACACTACAGAAGACAACAAAAGAGTGGTGCCCACAGGTCCAAATCCCCTACACAACAGGAAGAAGTGAAGAGCCTACAGAGCAAGAGCTTGAAGTTTTCTAAAAAATGATGCAGTGTTTCTCAATGTAATGTTATTGAGAAGAAAGTAAAGATTTTCATTTTTCTTCTTTTATAATACACCTTTTTGATGTTTTGGTCTTTTTCCTTTCTGATCCTACCCATTTGATTATGTAAAGGGTTCTGAATTTCTATTCTCATGTTCCTGAACTATTACTACTATCCAAAAGGTTTAGTTACGGAAAAATGAAATAAAGTTAAAAAAAAAAAAAAAAAATTCCTTATCAACTTTATATATATATATATATATATATATATTGGCTGAGACAAATTTATATATAGTAGGGATCCAACTATCGGATTATACTAGCCACCGTAGCGTGTTAGATTAAAACTATATTAAAATACCGAATTGTCCGCTTCACAGGATAGCTCGATTATGTGGAGGGTTTAAATAAGTGTGTTGTATGGGGGAGTGTGCAGACTTGTCTAGTGTTTACTATGTGGGTTATATAACTGAATATGAGTACTCTCCATTATAATTGACTAGGTTTTTTTTTTTTTTTTGGATATAAGTGTCCGTTTAGAATAGCTTATTAGTTGAAATTAAAATTTTTTTTTGTTAAAGATATAAAAAAAATGTTAAAAGATAAGTTGAATAGTATAGTGAAACCCATAAATAGTATCAAAAAGTGTAATGAGATTCATGAATAGTAACAAAAATAAGCTAAAAGTGAAGATAAGTTAAAAAATTCAGTTCATCCCAAACGCAATCATAATGTGGAACTGTCTAGTGTTTCCTCTAATTAATGATAAATGGTAATAGAACCAACTTAATAACCAATGCTGTTTTAGGGGAACTACAGTGAGAGAGATTGTAATACCCAAATTATATAGATTGGGTTGAATAAGTGTGTGCTATGAGTGCGTGTGCTATAAGTCCTACATGAGATATTTACTAGGTCAAACTTGGTTATATAAGTAAATACAAGATGACCAAATATAATTTGACAATGTCGCTGTTTTATTATGTATATATTTAGTTTCACTATAAATTTATTGTATTTATGTATATTTATGAAGTAAGGAATTATTGTTTTGTATTTATAAATATAAAAATTATTATTTATTATTATTATCATTTTTTTTTTGAAGAAAAGTTTAAGACTATTATTAACATTGTTGTTATCATTGTTGTTAATTTGTTATATTTTGTTTATTTAGTTTTACAATTGTAGGTTTCAATTAGTTTAACCGGTAAAATCTCTTATTCTAAAAAAATAGATCTATGGTATGATTCTCATCTACACCAAAAAACCAATTAGTGTATTGGTTTGATGATAAAAAATAATTATCATGAAAAAAAAATCTTTATTTTTTAGGCCAAGAACTTCAAATTGAAAAACAATCCTTAAATTCGTTTGTATTTGATGCATGAATTGGGATCCAAACATTTTATTTATAGACAAATCGAAATGGTTACCAAACAAATTTTGAAACATTGGTTCCAACTTCCAAGCTACTCCTCACATTTTTCATTTCTCTTATATTGTTGCCCTTAGGTTCACATATGAATCATTTGATACGTGAACATTGGAAAGTTAGGAGGAAATGCTGAAAGAGAAAAGAGAAAAAAAAATGGTGATTAAAAAATTTATTTATTTATACTAGAAAATGGTGATTCATAAGGAGAAGGAAGTCCCAGCTGCTCCTTTACCGGTATGAATTTGACATGTTTTCCTGATTAAGAAAACGGCATTGAATATGGGTCAGAAGAGAATTTAATATGTGTGGCTCGTTAGCTGCCTGAACGTGCCAGATTGCCTTGAATTCGAAACACTTACTTTTTTTTACTTTATTTATTTCTTTTGATTTTCATTTTGCTACAGCACAATTCGTGTGTTGTATGTCATCAAGAAAAAGCTACTTTTTCCACATAAGTCTCTTTGCTTTTGCATCGTTACTATGAAATCCCCGTCTGATGCTACTTAAATTAGGTCGTGTCCCTCTCAAGAAAACAAAGCATGAGAAGTGTAAGTGCATGGTGCAGAGAGAAAATAAGGTCAAGGTGGACAGGGAGGGAGACTTTGGATTTCGTGTGTGGATTTTGTTGAAGACCCATTTGGAGGAAGAGAGAGAGAGAGATAGAATGATTTGGCTATAATTGTCTTGTCACTGCTGGTTTTAATGGCTCACCAATGCAATTGTGTTTTGAATTTATGATATTCAAAACCCCATGGTTCACTTGGGAAAAAACCATATACCTCATGCTTATTAACAAGGTTTTCAAACTTGGATTGTTTATTGAACCGTAAAAAGGAGAGATTCAAGATTTTTGAGGTCGAACAGTGATAACATCATGCCTAAATATAAATATTAAATTTATAAAACTAGCAAAATTGACTAATATATCTATATATGTAAGAGAAATTTAATAATTTTCAAGCATATATTTAATAATTAAATAAGAAAGTTAACAAAATAAAATAATAACTATGAAAACATTAAAATTTATTATTAATTTTTGAAGTAAAGTTGAATATCTTTGAAGGATTTTAATTATAATTTTTTTTTTAATTCCTTGTAAGAGATAGATAATTTAATTAAGTAGAATAAAATTGTGTTAAGTTGTTTTTATAAATAAAAAAAAAAATTGCTAAGGGGTTGGACCGCACAGTTCTCACCGATTCGTGCAGTCCAACCCCGGTTTTAGGGGTTCATGGAATTAACAAAAAATCCGGTTCTTTAGACTTAAAAAATCGATTTTCATCCCGGTTCTTGGTTCTCACGGTCCGACCTCCCGATCTGGTCCGGTTTTGAGAACCATGCTTATTAATTCATATGGATCTCTTGTTTTTTTTAGGTATGGGTTCAATTGATGGGATGTCATTATAGTTACGCTCAGTTGAAAGACATCAACTTAAGTCATCTCTGTCCATTTTTCGTTTATGAAAAATGTATAATATTTATAAATCATAATAAAATGAAAAGATTTGATTGCTTGAGTCACCATCCCCCCACCCCTCCCCCTTAATTTTTTTAGATCGTTCTGATTCTGCATGTGTAATTTATTTACATTCTATTTTAATTCTACTTGTGTAATTTTATTTACATTCTATTTTAAGTACAATTGAACTTTTGTCCAACTCAAGTTGTTTTTAATTCTAGCAAAGACATAACAATACCAAAGCCACATCATTGATGATCCAGTAGCGGCTCCAGGAATTTTTCTCAGGATGTTCCTTAAAAAGCATACGTTACACAATCTAATAAAAAGAGAAATTCATATATTAACAACAACAACAATCAAAAAATACGCAAATACATAAAGTTTACAATTGCCTTCTACGAGTTTTCATTTTTTGAAATCGTTGCATGATAGTCTCATTATCAATGCTGTAAGCTACATCTCTTAAAATATACATAACCAGGCAATCATTCATCCACTGATCTCTCATTCGATTGCGCAGTTCATTCTTTATATATTTCATTGCAAAAAAACTTCTTTCTACTGTTGCAGTAGTGACAAGAATGGTCAAAACTAACTTCATAAGCAAATAGACTAATGGATAAGTCTTATGCTTCGCTGTGTTCACTAACTTTTCAGCAAGTTCACTAACTCCTTGAAGCTCTAAAAACAAGTCATTGTTACGCATATCAAAAATGTAATTTTGAAGTTGAGAGTAAGTGCCAAGATATCTGTCCTAAGAAAATCATATGGGTAGAACTTTGCTAGACGTATCAACTTTTCCTTATCAAAAGCCACAAATGAATTACTTAGATTCAAGCAAGCCATACAAAGTAGCAAATTGGTATTCGCCTTTGAAAAACGGTTGTTAAGCTCTTGAAGTTGCACATCTATGACTGTGTAGAATAGCTTAATACAAAATGATTTAAATTTGTATTTTGTTGGGTGTTGCGTCGCGGCCTTCCACTAATTACAAATATTTCATCCATGTTCGAGATAGGAATATCATGTGTGGTACAAAATGAAAATACTTCAATCCATAAAGATATCCATTTATCATCTCTCATCACTTGCAATCATTACTTAAACACTTTAATAAGATTCATAACATTTACTATATCTTGATTTTTTTTTTTTTTGGGCAATGCTATTGACAACTCATTTGTGATCATTAAAATGTTTTTTTATCAAGTGTAGAGCAAAAACAAATTCAAAAGATAGAATTGACCTCATAATAAATCGAGCTTCAACTTTTTGGTCGGAGAGGCCATATTCTTCAGTAATCTCAAGTACATCAACAACAACAGAGAATATCAAATCAAGTTGAGAATAGTCTCATAATATGATCCCCAACGTGTATCATCAGGACGTTTAAGATTTGTCTCTTAATTTAAACCTTGCCCACTTCTACATACACCATTCTTTAATTCTTCTTTAATTTTGGCAAATTGTGCATCTTGAAGAGCATCTTGTCTCTTATAGGTGCCTCCAACAATAGTTACTAAATTACTAACCACATAAAAAAATTCAGCAATGTTAATGTGATTTTTAGTAATGGCAACAAGTGTCAATTGAAGTTGATGAGCAAAACAATGGACATAAAATGGCGACTTATTCTTTTTCAAAATTAAAGTTTTGAGACCATTGATATCACCTTACATATTATTAGCCTCGTTATAAGTTTGCCCACGTAGTTTCGATAAACTCAAATTATGTTCACAAAGTAAATATTCAGTAGCCTATTTGAGTGACAAAGCGGTGGTACTTGCTACATGTATAATACCAAGGAATCGCTCTATAATAATTCCTTTTTTGTTTACATAACGAAGAACGAGGGCCATTTTCTCTTTCACTGAGATATCACATAACTCATCAACTAATATTGAAAAGAACCCATTGTCAAGATCCTTGATGATGGCTTTGGATGTTTCATATGCAATTGCATTCACAATGTCTTTTTGAATTTCATGGGGGGTAAGCTTGCAACTTTTTGCAGCTTTTTGCAATACTTCATTGATAGATTCATTGTGATCCCCCAAAAATTGTAGAAACTCAAGGAAATTTCCTTTATCACTTGAACCTTGAGATTCATCGTGACCACGAAAAGCTAATTCCCGGAATAAAAGGAATCTTATACAATCAACTATTGCATTTAATTGAACCCAATATTCAATTTTATATTGATTTGATTGCTTTACCAAAACACTTTGAATGTGTTGCTTTTCCTTCATTAGATCTTCACTCTTCTTGACAGCTTGGTTATGAGCACTATTAACTCCTCTAACATGGGAATTTAACTTCTCTTTCTAATTCCAAAGTTTGAATTTCTTCGTTACAAAAGTCTCACCTCCTCCTTGCTTACCAACATTTTGCCCAAATAGGTAGCAATATAAACAAAATACTGCATCCTTGTCTATACTATATTTCAACCACTTTCTATTCACATACCATTTGGATCTAAATCGACAGGGCTTTCTAGAAAAATTTGTTAGAGGGTAATCATGGTTTTGGAGAACAGGTAGACAATGACCTTTTTGTAAATAATATAATCTTATTTCATCATGATTATTAGGATGATAAGATGATATCTTTTCTCGTAGTCCAGGATCTTAAGGAAGATTTTCTAAGTTAAAGTCAACACGAATTCGCTTAAAAGATGAAGATGAATCTTGCACAGGAGATGGATCTTGGGTGCGTGGTTTTCTTATCAAATATTTGTCCATAATTCTAGCAAAAGAATAAACAATAAATTATAAGTTTTTTTGAAATATTAATAAAATTATTTATTATTGTTGTTTAGTTGTTTCATTAATTTGTTTGTCTTTTATAAACTATAATTTGTTGTATTGTTGTTTCATTAATTATAAAATTATTAATTGTTGTTTAGCCTAATATAATTTAATTTGTTTGTCTTTTATAATATATTGGTTAATTAAATTATTAATTATTGTTGTTTAGTTGCTTCATTATTTTTCTATACTAACTATTAGCACACACAGTTTAGCCAAAAAAAAAAAACTATTAGCACACACCCCATGTGCATTATTCATGGCTCAACCTACTATCTACCTAGTGCCAAAGTCCTAACATTATTTAATTTTGTCTTTTATTAGTAAGTTAGGCTAACTGCCTTTGCATGCCGTTACTTTCCCCAATTCAAATATCCCATCAATGGATAAAGTCAAAACAGGGGCAAATAAAGTTATAAAGTAAAGCTAAGCCAATTACAGTTCAAACTTCACAGAGAGAGAGAGAGAGAGAGAGAGAGAGAGAGAGAGAGTCTCAGACCACAGCAAACACATTAACCCAAAGATGTAAGAGAGAAAAAGAGAGAGAAGTAAAGTGTAAACATGAAATACCTTGAGGAAGCAGGGATGCTTGAGGGGCGACTCCGTCAAGCAGCACATCGAGGCGAGGAAGGAATCGAGCCCAAGCGTGACTGATCTTGATCCGATCGGATTGATCTCTGATCTCCGATGCCCGATGTGCTTTGGAGCTCAAGTTTGAGGGCCGATGCGATGACTGATATACTCTGTTGCTCGAGTTTGAGGTGGAGGCGCTGTTGCGCTGATGTGCTTGGTCTGTTGGTTGTTGTCTTTGATGAGGTTTTTTCTTTCTTTAGGTTAGTTTTCTAATTTTAGTTTTTGCTTTACCATTTGATGAATTGGCGGACGCGTATTGGGTTTTGGGTTTTTTTTTTTTTTTTTTTAAAGAATCCTGTGAGTTTGCTTTACCATCTGTTGTTTAGGATTGATGTTAGGCTTTTTTCCTTGGGTGGACTTGTTCTATTACAATTTTTTTTTTTTTTCAGATTTTAGTTCAAAAATTTTTTGGGCTTTTTTTTTTTTTTTGCTTGAAAGTAGACAAATATTTATTTATTTATTTATTTGAGGGTGTTCCTAAATTTTTTTAAGGGTAAACAAATAAAAAATTTTAAATTATTATATATAAATTTTTTTTTTAAGGTCAGGGTGGTCCTTAGGATCACCCTGGCCTGAACTGGTGCCGCCACTGAATGACCATCAGTAATGGAACTACAATTTGAGTTCAAGGAAGCAAAATTTATAATTTTCACATATACAGGAATATTAATTTAAAAAAAAAAAAAAAACCCACAAAAGAATAGAATATGCATTGTATTACTTTTGGATTTTAACAATAATATTCTTTTTTTACGTCTTTTTTTTTTTTTTTTTTTTTCATTTTGATTAAAGAACCTTCTTTATTTCTTTTATTTATAATATTATTTTCAATTTATAACCTTTGAACTTAAAAGGCATTGATATAAGACAAATATTTCCTTTCTATTGTTTTTATGAATTTGGACCACCAAGATCAAAAGGAAACACACACAAAGCAAAGAAAAAAGGAAATCAAATATTCAGATTACAAGATCAAAGAAAAGGAAAATTTTTAACTGGTTAAAAAATATATTTCAAATACTTTCTTCATTTGGCACAAAGTTGTGTAAATATAACAGATCTAAAAATAAAAACGAGTTAGAGCACTAGCATTAGACATTCTAAAAAAATGTTATTTTGGTGTATCAAGAAGTTATTTTATCTATTTGAACACATCATTTTACAACAAGGACAGACCTAAGGGGCCCAAGGTGGCCTGGGCCCCCTTGGCCCAAATTTTTTTTTTTTTTTACTTATTATATTTTTCATTTTTGTAGTTGGAACCCTCTTCCAAAACCTTAAGTCCCCTTCCTCTCCAATCAGCCTAGTCAACCTAACCCAACTAGCAACTATCAAACCCAAAAACTTAACAAAACAATAAAAAACATTCACAATGGTAATTGTATTTTAGCAAAAAAAAAAAAACCACCAAAAAATCATGTATTATCAAGAAGCTAAAGCTAAAATTTTGCAACTACAGTAAACTGGTATAAATACTAGTTGACTGTAGTAAGTTGTTAAAAATAGCATACAATATTTTATTAAGATTATCTCTCTCTCTCTTCAATAAAAACTCAAATATCTCTCTTCCTTTAATATTTTAATGAGTTATTTATATTATTTTAAATGAAGTTGTAAAAAATTGAACATTTGATGTTAAGTGTATTGTAAAATGAGGATAAAATAGATAAAGTAACTTTTTGAGGTGCTAAACCTAAATATTTTTAGCACCACTAATGTGAATGCTCTAACTTAAAAAAAAAAAAAAAATCTAATTAGCCTAGTATTAAAAAATAATATTATTTTGTGCTTTTTTGTTTTTGTTGGTAGGTGATTGCATCTTAATATATTAAGAAACAATGATTTTGTGTATTTATAATTTGTTAATACTATATGGATGCATATTTAGAATTTTTTTTTTTTGCTTATATTTCGCTCCCCTCTAGGTTGAAATCTTGAATATTCACTCTACATCACATATTCTATCATTTTACCACTTTACATCACATATTCTATCATTTTACCACTTTATTTAAATATTTTTCTTTATTCTTTTTAATTAAGAAATATATTTTGTATGGAAGAGAGAGAAATATTTTGTATGGAAAAGAGAGAACGTTTGAATAAAAAAAAAAAAAAAAAAAAAAAACAAATAGCACATCTCCTAGTACAGTTTTATTGTTAGAACATTACTTTTGCAAATAAATTTGACATTTAACACATCTCATTAAGGTAATTTTTTTTGTATTTATTAGCGCTCTTAGTTGATCAAGCCGCACAACAAATATTGTTCCAGTGCAGCATGAAAAAAATATCTTATGTGATGGTCTCGCAGTATATATAGATCTCACATTTTTTTTTTCTTATAAAAAAAAGAAAAAGAAAGAAAAATTACAGATGTTTTGAGAGGATGATCTTATAAAACTTTCTTACAAGATACACTGTATCTCCGATCAGTTTTGTGGTTAGTATTGGGGAAACAATCTGATCATCAACTTCGTGCAAAAATTATGCCGACCGTTGCACATTGCTACTGTCGTAATGATATACTCTCTCTGTCTCAATTTGTTTATCCTCTATTTCATTTTGAAATATTTCAAAATATTGTCCTGTTTCTAAAAATAAAAATTATTAATTTACTAATATTACTACTATACCCCTACTTTATTTTTAAAACTATTTAAAAAGAAAACTAACAAATATTTAAAAATTCAGTCTAATTGGGGCATCTTTTTACTTACCTCATTAAGAATAACTTTTTTTTTAAGCTGATAAATTTATTTAAGGATAGTTTTGCAAATTTTCACACTTCTATAAGGCAAACAAGATAATAAATGATGTTTACTTAAAAAGTTTGACTTTTCAAACAGGACAAACAAATTAGGACAAAGAGAGTATGTAATAATGTCAAGGCAATTGCCATAAGTGCTACCACTCTTTGAGCGCTATAGATATGTACATAATGGGTAATTATTGAACATTCTCAAAATATCATAAATGTATATTTCTCCCTTTCACATAACGGTGGATCCTACTATTCAATGATTTTTCGTACATGACATTGATAATAAATTAAAGTTATAAAGACTTAATTTAATTAGTAATTATGAAGTACTTGGAATGCTTCAAATTCACCTTCTTCTTTTTTTTTTTTTTTTTTTTTAAGTTTGGTGTCAGTAAAGTGTAGTGCATTAATGGAGAGTGGTTAGAATTGTCTTGAAAGAAAAGTAGGAGGATTTATTGGCTTTGTGAAAATATTTGAGGCATTTTTTTGGTTCTTTAGGAGGAAGAGGGAATTATGTGGACGTGATTTTACTTGTGTGGACATTTACGTTTTTTAGGTAGTTTTGAAATCTTAATACCTAAATCCTACCCCCAAATAAATCCTACCCCAAATAAATCCTACCCCAAATCTTAATACATTTATTATTATTATTATTATTATTATTATTATTATTATTATTATTATTTGATATATACAACAATGGAGAGAGATATTTGAACCATGAATGTCTCAATTGAAAATACTAAGAAGTGCTAATTTAGTTACAAGGCCTTTGGTGGAACCTAATAATTCAACAAACACAATCTAATTTAAAGGTAATAGATTTGTTTTCTCTTGATTTGGTATGTTGGATTAGGATGAGCTTATAGTTTCACTAAAATGGTGAATTTGCACTTTTCTTAACTCAATGAACTCAAACCAAACCGATTTAATACTTATATTTATATAATATTTTTACTGCAAATATCTAATTTTAATTGTTCCCGCAAGTTTGGGCTCAGCAGGTAGAGTGTTATTATGGGCCCACCAGGTGGAAGGCACTAACTTAGGTCGCCCCCTCTACCTATTTTTTTGTTAATAAAAAAAGGAAAATCGATTAGTGCCTCTCATTTCACTACAAACACACATCCTCATGTAATATTTCTCTCATTTACAAACCTATATGATATCTCAAATACACACCATAGACATTTTCCTTCTCTTTATGGCCATCACCCACACACTCACACGTCTCTAGGCTCCAAAATCTCTCTCTCTCTCTCTCTCTCTCTAAATGTGATAATGCACCTATTCTTTGCCGCCGTCACCCATATTTATGATCAAACATATTTCTCATAGCTTTCAACAAGGAGGCATACAAGGAGTTTGCCACTCTTTGACTTCAACGAGGTCCACTCAACCCTCGAAAACAAGTTTGTAGTGTTGACACACCATTTATGCCACTACATATTGTAATTTTGAAAAAAAAAAAATAATAAAATAACAAGGACAAAATGCTCATTTCACACCTTATGAGAATTTTTTTTTTTTTTTTAACACCTAGGATTAAAATTGATCATTGTTGAAATTAGTGGGAAAATCCTTATTTTTCAAAATGGGAATTAGGGTTTTCAATAGGGTTATTAAAAGCTAAATTTTCATTAGTCAAAACTTGATTGTAACTTGAGCTTTATTTCATAAAATTAGTGTTAATTAATATTATTTTCCCTTGGACGGATCCATAAAAATCAACGCAATGATTGAGTTAAATTAGTTAAACAAAGGATTTATCTTGCAATCACAATAATTCTTCAAGATCAACCCTAAAACTAAGTCAAGTATTATGTTTATATTGCATTGCATAGCTCTAACAGTGAATAATCAAAATTAGGTACAGATTTCAGTCAGGTGTTATGTGGTGCCGAATATCTTCATCATAAGTAACCAAACCCCCTAACATGTGTTTCCGGTTTGAGACACAGTTTAACCTAGTTTATGATAGAGGACTTTAACTAGACCTTAGTTGAAGCCAATTAAACATTGATTACCAATATACCTTAAGAAATCACAATGATTATTGACGGTGACTCAGTAGTAAATACATTTTACACTCTATACACATGATCACAACCCTCCAAGTACAAGATGTGTAAGCAAATTAGGGTAAACACATGCACCCAAAAGACGAGAGGTAAAAAAACAAACCAAGTCCCTATTTACAAGGGTAGATTAGGCTGGGGTCCAATGCTATCATCATATTATTTGGATTGGATTGAATTGAATAAGTATGTGTTGTACATACATATGTTAAATCTCCCATTGGGTGCTTAATTACTAGGTTGAACTAGGTTATATATAAATTGAAAAATAATAATAAAAAAGAAGCTATTTTGAGTAATCCCAATTATAATTTTATTAGTTCTTTTGTAGTGTATTGCAGATATGACTAACACTTTTACTTTCATTCTATTTAAAAATTTTAACTTATAATTCATTCATAGTTATATAAACCCATTATGTAATACTTTAAATTTTTCTTTATTACTTTCATTCTTTACTAATTTCTTCCTTTGCATCTTGCATGGATTAAAAATTAATCAGCCTAATTATGGTGGAATTTGACCGTCTTCCACATTAGCGAACGTGATATAATTTGGAACAAATTTGTTTTAGGATAGGAACTAGGTAGCAACTTTTCGCTTTGGGGTACTTGTCACAGTTTTGTGTGTGTGTGTGTGTGTGTGTGTGTGTGTGGGGCGGGGGGGGAGTACTTTTCACAGTTACGCAGACCGTTGGGCCCAAGCCAAGAAACGGACTCATCTAGGATCATATTTTAAATTAGTATTTTATTATTATTATTTCATACAATAATTGGGAGTTGATAATTCGAACAGTACTGTTTAAGTTGAAAGCACCAAGAAATATATATATTATAGGGACTGACTTTGAGCACTCCTTCTATTGGATGAGTAGACTCAGACCCAACTAGCCCAATACAATAAATTTGTAGAGACTAGGTCAAAGAGTTAGGCTTTAGTGCATGAACAATGGTTAATATGGTGTTCATGACAATCAAACAGAGATGAACTGAGTTTATCTAAGAAAGTTTGTTCTCGGCACAATCTGAGGAGTTTCGTTCTAGTAAATATTGAATAAGAATGGTTACAGGAGTTCTTGAGATTGTTACAGTGCTATTTCCCTTCCTCCCTCTTTCTATGGTGAGTTTCTCTTATTATATAGTCCTCTTTAAATGATCTTGGCCTTCCACTTGTTGATCATCCAAACCTATACTTGAGTGACTGTCCCATCAGACACCCTCTCTGGCGCTTTGTGAGTTGCAGTAACCGAGGTAGCACTATTCAGGGGGTCATTTCCTTATTAATGCGGTCAGGACGTTAGTTGTGAGCATTTAATGCGAAGGTGACAATTTCTCATTGAATTACCCCTCCACTGTGCTTCCATGGCTGACCCATTGTACTTGTCCTTTTCCTTGGGATGCTCTGGTAGGCTGCCTTTAATGGCATGCCACTCTTCCCTTCTGTGATCTTGGTTGGCCGAGGACAGGATCGTCCTCGGCGATGTTTCATGGCACCTTCGACTTGCTTCTTTCGTCCTCGAACATTTCTTCCTCATTGGCGCAGGCCTTGGGCTTAGTATAAAGTGGGCCGGGGTTGTCAAATTCTTTGGCCTCACACACACACACACACACACACACACATATATATATTCTAAATCTAATTATATTTTAAATTGGATTCCATTTGTTGTTTATTTCTGTGTCACGTGTTCTATTTAAGTTTTTTTTTTTTTTTTTGGTTCAAGGTGAGTTAATGCTATACAAAAGACGAAGAGTCAAATATATATAAAACATAAACAAAACCAATAAAAAAAAAAGAGTAAACTTATGTGTGTATAAAAAAAACTAAAACAAAAAAATAAAGAGAGAGTAAAACTCATAGATTCCAATTGTTGTCTAACCTTTTTTTAATTTTTGTTCTAAGTAAGTTAATGCTATGCAAAAGACGAAAAGTCTAATATAAATAAACCACAAAAAATATCCAATAAAAAGAAGAGTAAACTCATATGTATATCCAAAAAACCAAAAATAAGAGAGAGAGAGAGAGAGAGAGAGAGAGAGAGAGAGAGAGAGAGAGAAAAACACATAAAAAAATATCCAATAAAAAGAAGAGTAAACTCATATGTATATCCAAAAAACCAAAAATAAGAGAGAGAGAGAGAGAGAGAGAGAGAGAGAGAGAGAGAGAGAGAGTAAAACTCATCTATGACTTAAAAAATGTGTAATTTTTACATTAGGTATAATTTGAAGCTATATATGTGTGTAATTGTAATTGTATTTAATTGTATCGTGTATATGCATGGGCTATACATAAGTATATATTTAAATCCAAAGCTGAAACAAAATTTAATTAGATTTCAATTAGAGACTAATTTTTTGCCACGTTGTGAGCACACCGTCTCACACTAACTCACTGCGTGGTTCATGCCCCATTAGAAGTACGCCTCAGCTGAATGGATCGCAGGTGAAGGTTTGGGAGTCACGACCTAGTTAGGTTCAAAAATCAAATTGGGCATTTTGGGCCATTTACTTAAATGCATAGGTCTACATACCAGATTATGGGTTTAGCATTTCGGTATGGCTTGGCAAAGTGTTAGGCTCCCAAGACCGCCCAGCTTGTGGACCGACCTCCATTATGTGTTGATAAGCCATGTTTAAATAAAGAAGTTATGAAATGAGCCATAATCCTAAACATAAACATACATCATGCACTTAATTAAAAAGAACACACAAAAAATGGTGAATATCACACAATAACGGCAAAAGAAATACATTAAAACCAAATTAACAAATATTATTAAACATGAAAAACTAACAATTAGTAAACACACCCAAAAAATATATATATATAAACCTAACAAGGTATTCTCCAAAAAAAAAAAATCCAATATGGCAAGATTGACCAAATAAAATATGGAAAACAAATAAACATATTTAAATAACCTAAAATCCAGAATTCAAAGTCAAACAAATCATAAAACCATGTGTTAAACAATTAATTAAACAAAAACATTTGCCTTAATTTAGGTTCGTGGTGCGCACACATACTTAACCACGTGTACGCATGGTCGAAATCATGCGCACGCATATTCGAGCATGCGTACCCATCCTCAATATAGAAACTGTAAAAATTACATTTTGCAAGTTTAACCAAACAAAGATGTTAACACGGAAAATAAAGAAGCATGTTAGAAACCTTAAACATTGAACTAATATAAAAATAAATAAAGAAAATATTATCATAAACAAATAACCATGAAACAATATATATATATATATATACATACACTAAACTAGCATAAGGAAAAAAATTCATGTCAAACTTACATAAACTAAAATAATAAAACAAGAACAAAAAAAATTATAACAGCCTAAAATCATATTAATACATATCAAACATAATTGAAATTATCATACAAAGTAAATATAACAAGTTAAAGAAACTATATCAAGAACTCATGTAAATCATATTAAACAAAGGAAGAGTTCACGGAAAGAGCACTCACCTTACTTAAGATCACAAGTTTAGGTTTTTAACCGACTCCTCAATTCCTACAACACGAAGATTAGACTGAGAGAACAAAAATAATAAAGAACACAATAGGTTTTAGGAATCACAACTCAAGAACAACTTTAATTGAAAAGGGTTTTGAAAACAATTAGAAAACAAGCTTTTTGCCTTAGAACTAAGGAAATAGATTTTTTTTTTTTTTTTTTTTTGATGATTAAAAAACGTGCTACTGAAAAAAAAAAAAAAAAAAAAAAAAAATCCAACATGGCAAGATTGACCAAATAAAATATGGAAAACAAATAAACATATTTAAAAAACCTAAAATCCAGAATTCAAAGTCAAACAAATCATAAAACCATGTGTTGAACAATTAATTAAACAAAAACATTTGCCTTAATTTAGGTTTGTGGTGCGTACACATACTTAACCATGTGTACGCATGGTCGAAACCATGCGCGCACATATTTGAGCATGCGTACCCATCCTCAATATAGAAACTGTAAAAATTACATTTTGCAAGTTTAACCAGACAAAGATGTTAACACGGAAAATAAAGAAGCATGTTAGAAACCTTAAACATTGAACTAACATAAAAATAAATAAATAAAGAAAATATTATCATAAACAAATAACCGTGAAACAAAAAAATATATATATATATATACTAAACTAGCATAAGGTAAAAAAAATCATGTCAAACTTACATAAACTAAAATAATAAAACAAGAACAAAAAAAATTATAACAGCCTAAAATCATATTAATACATATCAAACATAATTGAAATTATCAAACAAAGTAAATATAACAAGTTAAAGAAACTATATCAAGAACTCATGTAAATCATATTACACAAAGAGTTCATGGAAAGAACACTCACCTTACTTAAGATCACAAGTTTAGGTTTTTAAACGACTACTCAATTCCTACAACACGAAGATTAGACTGAGAGAACAAAAATAATAAAGAACACAATAGTTTTTTAGGAATCACAACTCAAGAACAACTTTAATTGAAAAGGGTTTTGAAAACAATTAGAAAACAAACTTTTTGCCTTAGAACTAAGGAAATAGATTTTATTTTTTTGATGATTAAAAAATGTGCTAGCTGCTGTGTGAGTTTAGAAAATATGAACTAGGGTTTTTAGAAGATGGAGGCACAAAATAAACTCTCTCTAGCTCCCTTTTGATTGAAGACATAATATTGGTATTTATATTAGTAATTAGGATTTCTAGGGCCTTTTAGAAGTTTTTGGACGTTTTTAAGGATCTGGGGACTAGCCCAACTCGAAGATTACAATTTTGGGGCCCTAAAACTGAAAATAAGACGTTCTAGAACTGAACCCACATGTGCAAGTTTGTGAAGCATACGCATACTCATTGATTTCACTACATTGCTAGCCCGACTTTAAACGACCATAACTCACTCAATTTAAATCCAAATTACACAAAATATATGTCCAAATTGAAACCCAGGATGTATACTTTTCAATGAAATAAATCAAACTAAAAAATTCTTTGGGGATCAAAAGTTATGGTCAAAATAGTGAGCAAATGTCATTTTTCAGCATCATTTTCAAAGTTATTTGAGTACTTTTGAGTTGTGATTACTTCTAAACAATTGAGAACTCTTTAATTACCCTTGGTTGACATATATCAAGCACATCATTGGGGCTGGGGATCAAAAGTTATTAACAAGTACAAAATGAGGTGTCTACACACATTTCCTATTTTATTTAAGTTTTCCAGTTTTGTGCCAAGTAGGTAAATTCAGTGTAGAAAATGAGAAGTTCAATATCAATAAACTATAAAAAAAAAAAACCTAATCATATATCTAACTTTATATATAAAATTAGATGAAGAGAAAGTTTGAGTGATTTTACTTTTATGAGCATTTTTTGTGTAACTAAAAAAAATTCAAATTTATAAGTCATTTATATAATACTATAACTATATACGGTTAATTATTAACTAGGTAGAAATATTTTATATATTAACTATGTGGATGTGGGTGTCTTAATTGTGATTGTTTTTAATTGTAACTATGCATAGGCACATGTTATATAAGTAGTCTATGACTCTATATCTATATATATATATATAATTATTTAAAGCCAAAACTGAGAGAAAATTAAATTAAATTATAAATTGGATTCCAATTGTTGTCTAATATTGTGTCATGTGTCCTGTCTAATTTTTTTTTTTTTTTTTTAAATTTTGTTCTAAGTGAATTAATGTTGTACAAAAAACAAAGAGTCTAATATAAATAAACCATCAAAAACCCAATAAAAAAAAAAAACTAAAAAAATAAAAATAAAAGAGAGAGAGTAAAATTTATCTTCTTTTTTTTTTTTTTTTTGAGAAAGAGCACTATGATTTTATTTAAGAAGCCAAGTGGCATGAATTAGAGTGGACAGGTGTGAAGGAACATCTCTCTTCTACACTATACTCTAACATGTCTGTCTAACAATTTTATGGCTAAATTATTACTGTCTTGGAGCAAAGTTGAACTCAATTGCTACAAAACTTTCTGCTAACATCTTGGCCTCCTCTATTAGATGTCCATAGTCAGCAAGGAGGCATTCCAGTCTGCATTGCCTCAATTGCAATTTTGGAGTCTCCCTCAAGGATGATTGAGGTGTGGCCGAGCTCAAGTGCAAGTTTGAGAGCTTTGATAGCTACTGTGACTTCAACTACCACTATAGAGTGAGGTAGAGGAAACCTATCTGCCATTGTAGCTAATACATGACCATTCATGTCTCGGATTATAGCTGCTGCACCTGAAAGTTTTTCGTCTTGAAAACATGCTCCATCAAAGTTAACCTTTATGTCTCGCCAAGGTGGGGTTTGCCGATTGGTCTTAGGGAGGTTGGAAGGAGTTGGTCTGGGGTTTAGGGAGTAAGAAGCGCACAAAATCTGCCCTGAGAGACCTTACCAACTGCTGGATTTGCTGAACTAGAAACGGGTTTGAAAGTTCAAAATATGTCTAAAACACCCTTGAACGTTTAGACCCCAAAATATAAAATATCAATTCAAGCTTATAATCAAACAATTAATGTGTGGAACATGAACATAAGCCAAACACAGAATTGATAACTAATCTATGCCAAATATAAACACATCCACAACAGTAAATATAAGGCAAAGATAAAGGGAAGAAAGATGCAAATACACGGACAACACATGATGTGTTGTCAAAGAGGAAATCGAAGTCCTTGGCGTAAAACCTCTCCGTCACCCTCCAAGCGGTCTAATAATCCACTAAAGAATGTAGTTGGGATACATGAATAGCAGAAGACCCTCTAAGCCTAATCTACCAAAGTACCTAAGCCCTTCAAGCTTCTTGCTCCAACGAGGTTACACCAAACCTATTTCTTCTTTAGCTTCCAAATTCCGCTACTTGACCATAGCATCAACCAATGTATATTGGTTCCTTCCAAACTGCTTCCTTAGCACCAAATGAACCTTCCCACAAACGTAGGTGTGGTAAGATAAGGATTTGGTCAATGACCTCTCAAGGATATGACAATGGAGAGGAAGAGAGTAGAGGAATTTATGGAATCTATAAGGTAAAGATTGGGGATGAGGCAATCTTGTTTTTCTCTAAGGTTTCTCTCACAAAATTTTCTCTAGAAGCTCTCTCAAATTAGTGGGTATAAAGGTCTATATATAGTGGTGTGTGTTTGGAATACGAAGAGTCAATTTTTGCTAAACAGGGCTAATTGGCAGCTTGACCTCGTGGCTTATCCAAGTCGCGAGTTCAAGTCGCAATGTAACGGCCTGGCCAGCCTGGGACTTTTGTCCTATAGTGCGACAACTGGCGCGACCGTTTAGCTTCCTGTGTGCTTCTCACGTGCCTGCATTTGGCGGCTTGCCAGTCGCAAGTCAGCTGCAAGTCCTAGCCGCGAACCCCTGCTTTCTTGCACNAAAAGTTTCTGATCCGCCACTCTCACCCCACTGCCACTGCCACCATCCTCTACATGAACCTGAATCTGCTGCAAATTCACACGAAGGTGAAGAAGAACTGGACCCAAACAACGACATCATTTCCAGTATCGGCAAATCAAGCACCGAATTAACATCCTGACCCAACTTCGCATTCTTACCAGCTTGACCCGCCTCAGCTGGCAAGGAGATTGTTGATCTGTGCTCGGACCGTATCAGAAAGCTTGCTGACAATTGCACTGGCCTCCAAGGATTTCTGGTTTTTAATGCTGTTGGTGGAGGCACTGGTTCTTGGCTTGGCTTCCTTCTCTCAACTGCGTTTGTCTACTGTTTATAGGAAGAAATCAAAGCTGGGTTTCGCATTCTAAGCATTTTGTAATTTTTTAATTAAAAAAAATGTCACATTATTAAAAAAAATTGACAAATCATTATTATCTTAGCCATGTGAGTAATACCACTAACAGTATTAGTAAAGTGACTAACACAATTTAGTATTAAAACTTAAGAGACCAATCGTGATCGTTTCAAATTTAAGAGACCAATGCGCGCATAGGATAAACTTGAAGGACCAACATTATAGTTTCACCTACTTTTTTTATTGGCTTTTGGTAACAACTAACGGGTGAATTAAGGTACAAATTAAAGCGTATTTAATATAAAGCTTTTATATGTACTTTAAAAAAAATAAAGTTAAAGAAAAATGTTACATCACAACATTTTTATAATATTTTCATAACAAATTTTATGTGGTAATGTGTTACAGACTCTCATTTCGGCCTACTATTGATATCATTTTTTTACTCACTATTAATAATTTGCCACTAAGATTAGTTGTAAAAACTATGTCAACATAGCATTTCTTTGTTATTTTAATACTGTTTTTAGGAATTAGGACTCTTGTTTGTATAATTCACCATTATTAGTATTTTTATTATTATATGTTAGTACATTGAATGTTTTATGACGACAAGCAACAACTTTGCATGAAAGCAACATTGATAAGAACAAACTATGCGTATGAGTGTATGACTAATAATTTAATATGAACCAATAACAAAGTATTTTATCTTCCTTTCCTAAGTCTCAAAAGTTGTTATAGAAATGATTGGATCGTATTTAATTAATTAGGAATATTCCCCTGACAAAATCCAATCGAATTATTATTATATTATAACTGGATTTGTTTGATAATTTGAGGGCCCAAACAATAGAAGGGATTCTATCTTAGCATTGTTTTAATAATTGTTTTTTTGTTATTATCTAACTAAACTAGTTTATACATCTGTCTCGAGAGATAAAGATGAACTAACAAGGATGACATAAGAATTGAAAAATAAAATTCTCAAACTTAAAAGAAAAACTTGGCAAAGATGGGCTTGGGAAATAGTCAATTAAGTAGCTAATTAGATAGATGAGCATTCTTGTTTTTGTTTTTCTATTTACTTTTTTTTTTTTACTATTAAATCTTTTTTTGTCAATAATTTTGGGACTCATGACACAGCTCCTTTCCATCCTTATTAGTATATTAGAGGTGCAAAATGAATTGAATTATTTATTGATAATTTGGGATTTAACTAGATAAAAAGCTAACTCTCTAAAAAAAAATCCATAAAAAGCTTGTTTATGGTCGAATATTTAGCAAATAAGCCCAACTAAAGCATAATTTTTGGACCTATTATTAAATGAACCAATTTCAAAATACAATAATAAATTTTGTGAACAAACCAATGAGTGTGACCCTTGATTTGTGTGTATATATATATATATATAATATTATATGTTTATATGTATACATGTATAAAGATATGTTTATATAGACTTAAAATTAGATTGTATAAGTCAGTAGTTGCTCATAAGATATCACGTTTTATTTATAATTTATTGATAATATAAATAGTCAATTCTGTAGTAAAAATTATACACAAGTTTAAAATAAAAAGTTGGTAAGTACACTTTTTATGAATTTAGAAAAGAAAATCATTATATCTAATTAACTCAAACAATATAATTTCAACTATAATTATTCATTAATTATTAGAATATTTTCAACTAAGTATTAAGTAACTCCTGAAGAAGCTCAAGCCTTATTCAACAAAAAACTAAACCAAGTTTAAAAATGTAATCTAATTAACTTGATAATGAGTTTAACTTTTTTTTTTTTTTTTTTTTTTTGAGAAACATAATGAGTTTAACTTTAACCCCAACTGGTATTCCAAATAAATTGTAATGAACAAATCTTAGACTTTTAATACTTGATCCAACTCAACATAATTCATTTAGATCCTTAATCCATATACCATATATCTGGAAGGATTGTGATCATTAGTTTATTAAGTTAGGAAAAAGGGCTTGTGTTACAAAACTGAGACGGATATTATATTATTAAGTGTAGCAAGAGTTTTGTAATTTAATTGGTTGGCATTTTTTGATAAACTTGTAACTATCAAATTTTTAAATGAAAAAAAAAAGAAAAAAAAAAGACTATTGAAGATGAATTGACATACAGCTATGCATTTTATAGTGTTAACCAGATATTATACAAAATGGAATATTTAAAAATTACCTGGAGACACCTCAAAAGTCTAAACTTAATAGTTGGCAGTGGGCTGGTGAAGAGTAGGTTTCTATAAATTACATAAGAAGTTTTCCAGAATTACTAAAACCCTCCACAATTTCTCTGTCAGGGTTGGATATTCCACTTTGGATATATTCCTAACTAGTGTGAAAGGACTTAAAGATCTCTTCCAAGACAGATAAAAATGTGCTCTGATTTGCTGTGATATTTGTCTGATTCCAATTCTTGACTATTCTGTAAACATTTTCAAGGCACGAACACGAAGCCATCAATTCAAGAATCCAGGGTGCTAGGTACCACTACCACATCATGAGGGCACTTGTTAAAATTTATCTATCTGAACCAATAAATTGGCTGGCGGCCTATTGGTGTCAATTTCTCACATTTTGGATTGCAAACAAGTTGAGTATTAAAATTTGAGTAATACTAGATACAAACTATTTTATAATATTTTTACAAATTGCTGATATATTTTTCGCATTTTCTATTAGTTATTGTAAGTAAAAATGTAATATTAGTGATGAGCCCATATTAAAACTAGTAAAAATTTGTCACATTAGCATTTTGTAAAAATATTGTAAAATAGTTTTTGTTTGTAGTATTACTCTTAAAATTTAAGAATTTTTTCATTTAAGAAAATAAATCATAAAAATCCATCTTAAATTATGGGGTTACTTGTACTTCACACCCTCAACTACATAAACTTGCAATCAATATATTAATTGTACAAATCTAGCTTAAAAATTTGTAACTCAATTGACACTTTCTAGTATTTCTAACAAAATATACGAAGAGTTCAAACTTCAAATCCCCCTCTCCATTTTAACCATCGAATTAATAACACCTTTTTTTTTTTTTTTTTTAAAAAAAAAGACTATTGAAGATGAATTGACATACAGCTATGCATTTTATAGTGTTAACCAGATATTATACAAAATGGAATATTTAAAAATTACCTGGAGACACCTCAAAAGTCTAAACTTAATAGTTGGCAATGGGCTGGTGGAGAGTAGGTTTCTATAAATTCCATAAGAAGTTTTCCAGAATTACTAAAATCCTCCACAATTTCTGTGTCAGGGTTGGATATTCCACTTTGGATATATTCCTAACTAGTGTGAAAGGACTTAAAGATCTCTTCCAAGACAGATAAAAATGTGCTCTGATTTGCTGTGATATTTGTCTGATTCCAATTCTTGACTATTCTGTAAACATTTTCAAAGCATGAAGCCATCAATTCAAGAATCCAGGATGCTAGGTACCACTACCACATCATGAGGGCACTTGTTAAAATTTATCTATCTGAACCAATAAATTGGCTGTCGGCCTATTGGTGTCAATTTCTCACATTTTGGATTGCAAACAAGTTGAGTATTAAAATTTGAGTAATACTATACAAATTATTTTACAATATTTTTACAAATTGCTTACATAGTTTTTGTATTTTTTTAATAGTTATTGTAAGTAAAAATATAATGTTAGTGATGAGCCCATATTAAAACTAGTAAAAATTTGTCACATTAGCATTTTGTAAAAATATTGTAAAATAGTTTTTGTTTGTAGTATTACTCTTAAAAATTTAAGAATTTTTTCATTTAAGAAAATAAATCATATAAATCCATCTTAAATTATGGGGTTACTTGTACTTTACACCCTCAACTACATAAACTTGCAATCAATATATTAATTGTACAAATCTAGCTTAGAACTTTGTAATTCAATTGACACTTTCTAGTATTTCTAACTAAATATATTAAGAGTTCAAACTTCAAATCCCCCTCTCCATTTTAACCATCGAATTAATAACAAAAAAAAAAAAAAAAACAATTTGCACCACACATTTCATCTAGATGTTAATTTTAACAGCCACATGCTTCCACCAAAAAGTGGAAAAACACATATAGGACTTGCAATGATGATCCACACTACTTGAGTCAATGTAAACAATGTCCACAGTCTAAACACACAAAGAACGTTTTAGAGGGAGAGAGAAACTTGCTGAATTAATTAGTGAATGAGTTGCTATGTTGCTCTGATTCATTGGGTTCTTAGTTCTTGGAAAAGCTCTCATTTTTTAATAATGGTGGAGTAACGCCTTGGCCTTACTTTGTAGACGTGAGTTTCCCATTGTTGGATGCTCACTCATTTTAAAAATGGGAAATGCTAATGAGTTGCCCTTAGAGCATTGGTTAACAATCTATTTTAAGAAAGTTTTGATATCACTTTTATGGAAAATGAAAAAAACTGTCAAAGTATTAATTGTTTTTTTTTTTGCTTTTCCTATAAAAACTTTATTTAATCGGATTGTTAACCAACGTCTTAAGGGTACTCATTAGCATGCCCCTTTAAAAATTATATATTAAAATATAATTGAGTCTATATTAAAATATAATTTGAGATAAACTTATTTAGTAATTGAGTCTAAACTTATAATTGAGTTTGGCTCATTTACTAAAAAACAAACATGAACAAGATGTTTTCCGAGTTAAGCCCAAATTGTTCAAAAATAGATTGGTTTATATACAGTCCTACTCGAAACATGTGGAATTAACCACTTCCCTATTATGACCTATCAGTATCATGATTAGGTATTTAGGTTGATTAGGTTGGATGATGGGTTGATTATATTGAATTTTGATAATAACCAAGTTGGGGTCAATATTACTCGAATTTTAACAAAATCATTATTCTCAAACCCAAAGTTCACCCTTCATGGGTTTGAGCAAACACATTACGACTCGCCTTTTTTTTTTTTCCTGTTAATATATTAATTAATAAACTATCATAAAAGTGGTAAGAATCTGATATCCAACAACAATTAAATATCTTTTCATTGCAAAAATTATCTGTTTTTTTTTTTCTTCAATAATTAGATACTTGGGGTGGAGGGATTTGAACTCATAATATCTCTATTAGAAATACTAAGACATGCCAATAAGTTGATCTACAAAAGTACTCTTGGCTATTTCAAAATCTATCATCATTTTATATTTAGAGCTTAAAAAGGAAACAAGAAATTTAATCTACTAAACTTATAATAATTCATGCCACAATTAAGATTAGAAAATAGTCCTAAGAACTAACAATTAAAGCGAAGTATACTCGCAATCAAAGAGAAGTAGAAGTTGAGTGAAAAACCCCACGGGGCTGATTTTGTTGTTCTTAATCCTGCATGATAGGTTGTGTTTGAAACCTCTAGCTAGTACTTTAGGGCCATCCTTAAGAAATTATTTCTTCTATAATAACTTAGTGTATGGGGGGACAAAGGGAATTACACACCTAAGGAATAATCAAATGCTCAAAAAGTTTTGAATAACTTTGTTTCTAAAAATAAAAATTTTAAAAAGAAATAAAAGAAGAAAAAAAAAAGGTTGAACGAAAGAGTAACTTAAAGGCATGGGAGTTGAGTGACTTACGAGAAGAATAAGTGGAAATTACACATGGAGAGAGAGAGAGAGAGAGAGAGAGAGAGAGAGAGAGAGAGAGAGAGAGAGAGAGAGAGAGAGAGAGAGAGAGAGAGAGAGAGAGAGAGA
>NW_027070307.1:142792-151269 GCF_002906115.3 Quercus suber
AAAAAAAAAAAAAAAAAAAAAAAAAAAAAACTTAATTATGTGATGATGTACAATATCAATATTAATAAGCATAAAATAGAAACTGAAAGAATTATAAAACCCAAAGTGATAATAGCATGAGATATACACGGCCAAAATGGGCATTTGCTCCTTTTATCAAAACTTTCTAGCAAAATGCCCATGTTCTAAAACTATCTAGCAAAATGCTTCTGTTTTAAACTTGATTTTTAGAAAATCAAGTTATGTGAAATCAAACCTAAAATAAAATAATAAAAAAAATAAAAATAAAAATACATGGAACTCGAGTTCTATGTAAAATTTCTCACATCACTCGATTTTCATCAAATCGAGTTTTTCATTGAAACTCGATTTTCTAAAAATCAAGTTTTAAAACGGGGGCATTTTGCTAGATAGTTTCAAAATATGGGCATTTTGCTACATCTTTTGGGCAAAATGAGAAAATGCCCATTTTGGCCTGAGATACACCATATGATGACGAAGTAGAAACTCTCTAAAAGAAAAATCACTACGGCGACAAAGAAAGTCCCATAAAAATCTACAGGGAATAAACGATTACATTGATCGTTCAAGACTTTCCCCAAAACATTTGACAAGTTGACTCTCTATGAAATCTTCTACATGCATCCTACTTGCCTTTCCAATACAAATCATTTGTACCACTTTTTGTGTTTCACCAATCATAATCTATTATGTGTTTAATTTTTTTTTTCTATTTTAAATTTTGGGCGTATTATAAGAAAAGTCAAATAAATATATTACAAGTTGTAATTGATGGAACATAAAACTGAACACAAAGAGTAGTACAGAGGATTTGTCTTCCTTACCTTTCTAGTTCCTACTGCAATATTTATCGAATCTTTGGAATCCTTCAACAATGATTTTGTCCACATGAGTTAGAAACTCTAATGCACTCCAAGACATCTCTTTGAAGATTTAATCTATTGTAAAACTCGCTAGAAAAAAAATATGTGATTTCAAACAATTCTCTTTGGATCACAAGTAGGAGAAAATGGACATTTGCCCATAATTTACAAACTATGCAGTAAAATGCCCTTATTTTGAAACTTTTTAGCAAAATGTTCATGTTTTTAAAACTCTATTTTAACAAAATTGATTTCTATGTAAAACTCGATATCCTCAAAATCAAGTTTTATATATATTTTTAAGTGAAATTTGACATTAGCAATGTTGAATTTCACTTAAATTTTTTAAAAAATTTAAGTAGCAAAATATAATATCAAGTTCCACTTGTAACTCGATTGTTTTAAAATCGAGTTTCAAAATAGAGACATTTTGCTAAATAGTTTCAAAATAGAGGCATTTTGTTGCATAGTTTGTAAATTATGGGCAAATACCCATTTTCCGATCACAAATATGGTAAAAAATTGACATAAATTTATCTTTAAAACGTGCCACAAGTCACAATAATTAATTGTTATAAAAAATATTATGAAAATTATTATATGACAAGTAACACTACTCTTAATTCTTTGGTGTGAAAAGTATGACGGACAGTTACCCAAAAGATGGGGCAGTACGCAGTAGTTTCTTCTTATTAGACCAAAGAATTAGAAAAACAAAAGCAAAACCTTTATTGCACCGTGAGGCACATATTTTGTAACTTTTAGGTACTTTTAGATGAGCTCCAACTTAGCCCGAAAGCAACCTTTGACCTGCTCAGGAATAAGGTTTGGCAGAATTGACATTATCAACTAACATCTACCAATTTCCTGCAATAATTAAATTTATTTCGACACAACTTAAATGATTTGAATTCATAGACAAGTACGTCATGTATTTGAACATCCTGGCTGGCTACTACTATAACTGTATTGACATTAAAATACTAGGTCACGACCTATTAATTATAGACCAACTTGATAAACTTATTATGATAATCTAAAAGGAAGAAGTTTTACCAAAACCATTAGTCATCGAAAGAGGAATTTCAAAACCCAAGAGAAAAGTACACATTAAGGACTAAAATACTTTGAAACTCTTTTAACAAAACCACCATTGAGAAAAGTAAACTTTAAATACTTAGGGCTTGTTTGGTAATGTTGTTTTTAGTAACGTTGTTTGTATGTTTTAGAAATACGTGTGGATAAAAAAGTGTGTGGAAACATGTGTAATATTGTTTAAAAACTGAAAATTATTGTTTAAGTTCATGTATCAAACATCCCCTAAAATACTTGCAACACTTCAACGGGTGAATAAGATCAATCATAATAGAACAGATCTCTCGTATATTGAAATTCTATCCTATCTCTCGAAACCTCCATTGAGAACCAAAATTTCGTTCAATTTCAGGCTACTATTTACACGGATATAGGTGGGAAAAGACATCACAACTTCACTATAAAGAAGAAAAGAGCAAAGTGGAGTATTTAATACTTGCAGAGCAAGGATTGTATCCTTGGATATTGCCTTGTCTTACCTCACAACCGCGTGGAAAAATGTAACTAGGAACCCAAATCATTCGAGAACACTTGGATGTCATCTCCCTTAGCTGTCTTGGTCCCCATAATAACTCTTCCACTCGAGCCAGGTCAACCTACAATCTCTATTACACTTGCCATTTTTTCTCAACCACTTTAAACCCCACTGAATGATCACTGGCTTCTCCCATACACCACTCCAAACAATCTTTTTATATATATATATATATATATAAGATGTGTTACATCTACAACATTTTCACAGTAAATCATAGATGATTAGTTATTATTGGTTCAAATTTGAACCTAACACTAAGATTATATTTTTGCCCCAACAATAATAACCAATAACAATCTGTCACTTAAAATTTGTTGTAAAAATATTATAGACATATCATTTTTCTATAAATATACCCTCACCGCTTCCATGCACTTCACCAACACATTTCCTTTACTCTCTCTCTCTCTCTCTTTCAAAATTCTAAAACCCAAAACCATGGCTTCAAATAGTTTTGTTTCAATCAAAATTGTTACTTTTTTCCTTCTTTCGAGCTTTCTAATAGCAGCATCTGCTGGTAACTTCAACCAAGACTTTGACATCACTTGGGGTGACGGGCGTGCAAAAATACTCAACAACGGCGCACTTCTCACGCTGTCTCTTGATAAGTCCTCTGGCTCTGGCTTTCAGTCTAAGAACCAATACTTATTTGGGAAGATTGATATGCAACTAAAGCTTGTTCCTGGTAACTCGGCAGGAACTGTGACTGCTTACTATGTAAGTTTACATGCTTTACTTCTTTATTTCATTTACAATAAACCCAAGAAGTTTCACAACATTTTTTATTTATTACCGTTGAGACCATAGATTGTATCTGGTGTACAAAAACGAGTGACCTTAATAAGTTTGTGAAAAAAAATTGTAAAATTTTGTGACTCGGTCATTTTTGTTTTATTTAAGTTTGTCTTCTGTATTCAAACATATTATAACGTGTTCATCTTGTTGTGTCTAGCTATATAATGGATAAAGGTGCTGACAATTCTGTTGTTATTTGCGTTATATGTAATTCATTCTATATTTGCATGTTGCAGCTATCTTCTCAGGGTTCGGCTCATGACGAAATCGACTTTGAATTTCTAGGTAACCTAAGCGGTGACCCTTATATTGTTCATACTAATGTATTCACACAAGGCAAGGAAACAGGGAGCAACAGTTTTACCTTTGGTTCGACCCAACCAAGGACTTCCACACCTACTCCATTCTATGGAATCCTCTAACAATCATGTAATCCCTCCAACAAAGTCTTTAATACACATAATTTTTTATTACTAATCAAGTGACAAATTGATTAGTATAAAATAAAAGTAACATAGTGATACTAATAAAAGTAATATTATACAAATCACAATCAATCATTTCAACAAGTTGTGAAATTTGTTGTGTCTGTAAATTGAATTTTGTGTCTTCTCTCTCATTGTCACAAAGATTAATTAATTAATTAATTAATCAATTTTTTTTTTGGTTCTTTCTCAGTTTCTCTGTAGATGGGACACCTAAGAGAGTTCAAGAATTTAGAATCAAAGGGCGTCCCTTTCCCGAAGAACCAACCACTGAGGCTATATTCCAGCCTTGGGATGCTGAAGATTGGGCACAAGAGGTGGGCTTGTGCAGACAGATTGGACTCAAGCACCATTCACGGCCTCTTATGCAAACTTCAATGCCCAAGCTTGCATCTGGTCTTCAGGTTCCTCCTCATGTTCTTCCAATTCCTCTGGTAACTCTTGGTTGACACAATCCCTTGACACAACAGGGCAACAAAGAATAAAATGGGTGCAAAAGAACTACATGATTTACAACTATTGCACTGATACAAGCGCTTCCCACAGGGATTCCCTCCCGAATGCTCATTGGCATGATCAGTAATTAATTTGTAAAGGAGACTACATATATTGGTAGGAATAAAACGTGAGAGCTACAAGGGCAAAAAATTTAGTTCCTTATGTATGATACAAAAGAAATACCAATCTTCTATTTCCTTCTCTCTCGTTTTTTTTTTTTTTTTTTAGTGAAACGACAAAAATTTACCTTAATTTGGTTTTTATCTCCATGGCCACAAACTGGATCCTAGTTCTCTTGAAGTTAGCAAAGGCAAAAGGAATATTTCCCTCATTTGACTACATGTAGTGATTTATGATTTAGTAATTAGATCTTTTTATGTAAATTCTAGTTACGTCAACTAATAAAGTTTGTGTTATTGACTAATAAGCCAAAATTTGACTTTTGCCAACCACTACCACCACCCCCCCCCCAAAAAAAAAAAAAAAAACCTTTTTAGTGTCTTAGTTTGATAGTGTAACACAACCATCATCATAGAGTGTGCAATATAAAAGTTCTTGTTATTGACTAATAAGCCAAAATTTGAGTTTTGCCAACACCACTACCAAAAAAAAACCAAACCCCTTCTTAGTGTCTTAGTTTGATAGTGTAACACAACCATCATCATAGCATAGAGTGGTAAATATAAATTAAAATTTTATTGAATTTGTCTAAAGACAGAAAAATAGTATTTTCAAAACTTCTAGACCAAATACATTTTTTTTTTCCTTTTCTTATCATCTTTTAAGTCAACTAGCTTTTTTTTTTAATTGTAAACTACACTAACCTTTTTGAGGTTTCACTAAAAGACATACATTCTCTCAAATTACGAATAAAATGACTCCCCCATTTGAGATTTGCATAAATACGATAAATAAGCCAATGTCTTGCTTTTCTAACTCAATATTCATTTTCTAAATCAAAAATAAAATCAAATTCATACCTAAACTATGGATTAAATAACACTACTCTGAGTTTTGTATAAAAGGATTCCACATGTCCCATGCTACGTGGGTCAGAGTTTAACTAGCCTCACACACACACACACACACACACACACAAATCCTAGACTAAACTAGTTCTGGAGTTCTCCTTATTGTTCAGACCTTGATCGGGTCCAAGCTTCCCAAGCTCTATGTTGCTGGGGAAAAGGGATTATTGTACGTCTGGCGTAGCCTATCTTCATAAGTTACATAGGCTAGTTCCATTAAGAAAACCTAGACTTTTGAGTATTAAAGGAAGCCCAAGCCCACCACTTCCTTTTCCACTAAATGATAGCTTAGTGACCTTACCTTAGCATGCAATCTGGGCTATTTTCCTCAAAACTTTGGATCTTAGCACCCAAAAAGAGACCAAGCAAGGAAGCCTAAAAGGGGTTAATGAGCCTATGACCACTATTGTTGATGTTGTGGAAGCATCCAAACTAATAAGAAAAGGAAGGATTTTGTCTTCAGTGGATTCCAACAGATGAATGACTAAGAGGTTTTTTTTTTTTTTAATGGAATATTTCGCTAAGTCGTGGTATGAGAGAGCATTACATTTATACAAATAAAAGGAGGAGTGTCATTTTGTTTGTAGCTATAAGAGTGCTAGCATTGAGTGTGTTATTTTTGGCATTTAGCACACCAAACAAAAAAAAAAACTACCTTTATGAGATGTGTCAAATGCCAAATAAATTTGGCATTTGCTATAGTAGCACTCTAATAATAGATGTATACAGACCAGTATGCTATAAATATTTTGAATATATTTTATTCATACTTTTTATCTCTTGTGTTAGATTTGTGACCGGTTGGGCATTACTCATAATGTTTAGGAGATGAACCCACTCTCCACATATGAGGAGGATGTTGCATACAACTAGTGCACAAAATAATAAATTAAGGGCTGAGGGCTCAGGGGAGCAAATCGCCCCCGTCCAGCCCTTCTCCGTTGTCTTAACTTCACTTTCACCACCTCAACAATGTAGGACAATACAACAGTCGACGAATCTACACATGCGCTTAGAGAAAATTGAATTGATGAAAATAGAGGCATAGAGTGGGACATAACACTCCAGTGCACTCTACTTTTTTACTCCTGTTAGGTTCTCAACTATCAAATTACCATATTGTGCCCATTCTAAATACGAGAGAAGTAGAAAACGGTATTGCAATGGACCTATATAGGTAATTCTGCTCAAAATTACTAAGTGGGTTGTGTGAAAACAACCCATCCAAGTTGCACGGGTCTCGTTGGATTTTACAGTGTTATATTGGTTCAATTTCTTAAGTGATCTAATTAAACAATCCAACCAACTTAAGTATCTATTTCGAATTTAATAACAATGCTTCTATGTGCAAAAACTACTGAGTATTCTTCAGATCATTATTACTATATACTGATATTATTATCTCTAAGCAATTTTACTTTAAAAGGGGGAGATGTGATGAAATTCATTCTATATAATTCTTAACTCGGATTCACCTAAACATGAGTAAAAAAAGGGACTTGGTTTAGGTCCAGTGCACTAGATGCCCTAGACCCGGTCAGATGATGATACATGTCTAAAAGTAGACACATGTCATCATCTCAACAGGTCCAATACTATTGGATACTAGACCTAAATCTGACCCTAAAAAATGATATTATTAACAAAGAACATTAAAAGAAATTAAGAAAAAAAAAATTCGTTTACAAAAGAAGCAAATACAGGTATGAATGAAATGAGGATATAAACTAGAAGTCCACATAACTTCTGAAAGGGATCATTAATTCTACCAGCTGTTTATTGAACGTTAAAGTGCCTTTCATCCAAACACCTTTGGAACTCCATATCAGAAATATCTTTCTTTCTTTTTTCCTTTTTTTTGAGAAACGTGTTTATACTTTCAGAAATCAAATTGATAACAGGAGACTTGTTGCATTTTCTCAGTTCTCACTTAAATCTAACAGTCTTAACTCAATCATCTGGGTCAACTCCAATCATGTAATTAAACCTTTCATCATAAATTCATTATATAAAGTATCCATGATGAGGGACAACAACGACCCATCATCCAAAAGCATCTCGGCCAGTCCTACTCTAATTTTACAGGCTTTTCAACTTATCCATTTAGACGCAAACTTCCATTTGCACCATCAATTTCTACCATTCTCTTGCTCTTGCCCCTCACATAACTTCACGCACATGTATATCTGACGTGAATTTCAGTTCTCTTTATATACACTGACAGAAAGAGTTTTAAATAACTGATATGATGTATGTCCCTATGATGATGGTCCATTGTGAAATTTACCATCATGAGAAGATGGCAAGAGAACACATAACAGTGGAATCCTATTTCAGTCTAGAGCCCAATTACTGTCAACCTTTTTTTTTTTTTGATAAATAACGTAAGAATATTATTAAAATAAAAAGATTGCCAAACCGAGTATATTGGGAATGTACTATGGAGGCACAAATCAGAAAACAAAAGAACAACGGTCAAGAAAAAAAGAAAAAGAAGAACAAGAAAAATGAGAAAAAACCACACTCCATTCAAAGAGAGTGTGTAAGAAAAAAGACTTAATCTCCAGCAAAGGTCGTTCACACCCCTCAAAGCTTCTAGCATTCCTTTCACGCCAAATGCACCAAATCAAGCAATGAGGCACTAATCTCCAAACATCAATGTGACGATGACACGCAAACTTTCCTTGCCAAGCCTCAAACAACTCAATAACAGTGCGAGGCATAACCCATTGAATACCAAACAAACAGAAAACCAAGGACCACAACTCCCAAACTATGGAGCAATGAAGAAGAAGATGATCCACCGACTCCCCACACCTCTTACACATATAACACCAGTCAAGCACTATCACTCTTCTTTTACGAAGGTTATCTGTTGTTAAGATCTTTCCTAAGGAAGCAGACCAAGAAAAGAAAGCTACCCTTGGAGGAACCTTCGATTGCCAAATCAGTCGCCATGGAAAGGAAACAAAAGTAGGAGGGTAGAAAGAGTTATAATAACCTCTAACCTCAAAACCTCTATTCCTTGCAGGTTTCCAACAAACCTTGTCTGGACCAAACCCTCGCACTGTCGAAGAATAGACCAACCCCATAAACCGGTCAAAAGCTTCTTCTTCCCAATCTTGTGGTGGACGACGAAATTGCACATTCCAGT